>NC_046986.1:22860458-23160458 GCF_009769545.1 Cyclopterus lumpus | reverse complement strand
CTTTATTAAGTATTACATCTTTTTTTCCAACCAAAAATGCTTTGCGCTGGTCAGGAGGTTCTGACAAAAGGTTGAGAACCACTGACCTATAGAAATGGTACAGTTCCTTAAAAACTAAAGGACACTCTACAGCTGACACAACTACATGCTGCACAATGACATCCTGTCGTCTCAATAATTCACAACAGTCCAATCACAACAGTGCACGGTCAGATGGAGCCCACCATTCTGAAGGTGCTTATGGGGGATAACCAATGTAGAAGCAACCTTTACCTCGAGATGAAAACAATCCGCTAAAGGTTATCAGATGGATTCATCATCCGAGCAGATCCAATGTGTGTAACGCTCCCTCTTCCAAATAGGCAAACACCATTAGTCTCTCTCGGAGAGTGGTGCGCACGAGCAAAGGTTAAGAGGAATTTATGCTAATGCCAGCTCTGCTAATGCACTTGACACACCCACAAAGAATGAAACAGATTGTTTCCCTCTTGCTTTTCACCTCAACTTCAAACACTTGCGTTGACCTTCAAGGACAACCGCTGCACATCTGTTACACACTATGTTTACTTTATAATATTTTCACGTCTTTGACATTCTGAAGGAGCAGCAGGTCAAACACAGGATGTCAATATTTGAGCGTCAGTGTTTTTTGGGTGAGAGGGATGTTCCTCTGCCCTGAGTGCCAGCGTCAAGGTCTTTGGCTGGCAGCTCTCCCGATCCCATGAAATATTTGACGGGAGGTTCACTCTGCGGTGGATCCGAGCGCCACTTTCTGAATAAGCTAATGCTCACTTTCATGTTTGAAAACGGTTATTGACGTAAAGACTGGGCTACCACGAGAGCAACTGCCCCGAGGTCCAAAAATGATGACAACTAAATACAAATAACGGTTCTTTCATGACAATTGTTTTTTGGTGATCAATATCAAAATTGGGTTGGGATTTCTGACACCACTAAAACACAAATTCTACCCGGGTAATTACTGCGTCATCAGCTCAGTGTGCATCCTTATGTTGACGTCGTGTCACTATTGATGACTACGGTATGTCGCTGCCAGCTCGTTCTGGGCTGTATAAATGCATTTACCGTGGGCTGATTAGACGGTAAATGTAAATTATGAGTAATTGGAGAAAAGGACCTTGTGTTTTCTCCCGATAACGGCTTTATTATCTGCTTATCTTAAGATAACCAAGCTTTTTTTTTTTTTTGACTTAACGACATAATTAAATGTGTTCCCAGGATATCGTATAAAATCAAATGATGCATTTTTTGTCCGTCTAGAGCTTCCGTAGTCTTTCCATAGACACACATTTACTTTTTCTATGGACCAATGGAACAATGGGCCCACTCAGTGTCCATGAATGTTTTTTTAAATGTTCACTTTCATCCATAGAATTTGTGATAACATCTTCATTTGTGAGTTGGCAATATTGGACCAAATAATCCAATTTTAAATTTTTTCCCTTTTACAGATTTATCTGGCCATGACCAACATAACAGAAGATACATTAAAATCTAAATGTACTACAAGTTTAAAGCAGTACCTGACATGAGCTAAATAATGGGGCCTGCGTGGTAGTCATAACGATACAGCTGCAGTGTTGCCCGTAGGCCGACTAACTTTTCAAAGTGAGATTGGTCACCCTTGTCTACAAAATGGAGCACACGGATCGATTTGTGCCTTTATTATAATACAAGCGGGTGTTTTACAGCCACTCCGGTGCTGTTTGCTGCGTTCTCGTCTCTGAGCTTCCAAACAAAGCAGGAGGGGTCACGGCCTGATATGGAGTCGAGTCCAGGAGGGTTCCAGAGACGTTACGTTCCAGTGTTATTTACACCGTCTACATTTCCGAGAATCTAAGATTAGAAAGACCACCACAACTTGGAAAACTGATTTTTTTAAAATTAATATATTTGGATTGTTGATTTATTCATCAGTTATGAGTTGTTGTTTTTGAGTTTGTCATATAGGCTGTGGTTTGAAGTGTTCTTATGGAGCTGATTTCAAACAGTCATTACAGGTCTGAGTGGAAAGCTTAAAGAGGATCCAGGGAGGTTCAGTGGTTGATGTGACTGGGATTTGATGCGCTGCTGTTCGCCTCTCCATTAATCTAGCAGAATGTTTGGAGGTAGTGTTTCCATATACCAGTTTGGAATCGTGTTCCCACTGAAAGTGCCGGTTGTTTTGTGCAGTGAGCTGTTGATAGGCACTGTTTCACCCACAATCAAATGCATGAAGGAGAAGGGACACTCTCTGTGGGTGTCACAGCTCAATGTAAGGCCTTACGGTATATCTTAGGTCCTCATCTTCCATGCATTCTCCTACACATGTAAAGCAAAACGTGTCGACTTCTCCTCTGACGTGCAATCAGTCTTTTAAAGAATCAACTTTCATCTTCACAGGAAACAACTTACAACAAGTGACATCACAGTTATCCGATGAAGACATCTTGGGCTGCCCCTTCTTAGTCGACTCAGATGAAGCAACTGATCATCTGACTGATCATATTTCTTCAGTGGCTTAGTTATTTTTGTTTATTCCTTGCTGAATTACTTTTTTTCCAAGAAGCTCATTAACATATCACTGGAAAATAAAAAGAGTCAAAGTGGTGAGGACTCTTTGTGGGGAACTCATTAAGTCGTTTCCAGCCATCTGATGAATGAAAGTCCAATGGAAGGATAGCACACACATACTGAGGTTGAGTATAAATACCGTTACAATGTATTTTCCACCACTGTGTGTTGTCATTTATGGCAACAGCCAGAGTGTGTGCGCCTCCCAATCCTTAATAAGCTTAGTGGTTCAAAGTCAAAAGTCAAATGCAGATATAAGATATCGATCCTGGCAGAGACATGAAAGACACCAGACTGCAGCTCTTCGCCTCACGCTGTTTGTGTGGATCCAGCGGCTTCCAGCAGGCCATGCTGCCGCTCATAGGCCCGGCGCTGAGTTCTGATCAGCGGGTTCACAGGTGTCACATCCCCGCTAAGTACTGCCTCTCTGGCCCGGATCAACCCGCATGGAGCCGCGCGCCTGACTCTCCTCATTTGGCCGTTTAAATGCCGCTCATGTGTGAAAACAACAACAACAACAACAACAACAACAACAACAGCATGATTATTAGTTGGAGAAAAAGAAGCAGGTTAACTGAGAACACGGACGGCATTTATAGTGCGTGGGTGAAAAGAAAGCACAGGCAGCAGCGCGCGCCCAACGAGGAGTGGAGATGAGCCTTCAGCGAGCTTTCAGCACCGCGGACAGCTCCATGCTCCGGGCTCCGGGCTCCGGGCTCCGGGCTCCGGGCTCCGGGCTCCGGGCTCCGGGCTCCGGGCTCCGGGCTCCGGGCTCCGGGCTCCGGGCTCCGGGCTCCGGGCTCCGGGCTCCGGGCTCCGGGCTCAGGGCTCAGGGCTCCGGGCTCCGGGCTCCGGGCTCCGGGCTCCGGGCTCTGGGATCGGGGCTCCGGGATCGGGGCTCTGGGATCGGGGTTCCAGGCTCGGGGTTCCAGGCTCTGGGCTCCGGGGTCCGGTACTCGGGCGCGATGTCAGCATCCATTAATAAAACTGTCACACCGCGTCAATAGGACCGTCTGCAAACACAACGGAGTTCACACTGCACGTGGACGTGTTGCTTCCCCTCTCTATGCTATAACACCCACCACCCTGCCACCCTCAAAGCTCCCCAGCATCACTGAGACAGGGTGGTCGTGGTGGTGAGGGATAGAGGAGGGGGGGGGGGGGGGGGGGGGGGGGGGGGGGCGTGCAAAAGAAGTGTCGGAGGGAGACGTGAGAACACTTCTGCTTTCTCGGTTCCGTGACGAGCGTGTCTGAAACTCTCCTCCCCTTTATCTCCCCCCCCCCCCCCCCCCCCCCCCCACCCACCCCCACCCACCCGGGGGCTGATGTGAACGCACCGTCTGCGTTGGCTTCTCTCGTCAGACGCTCGCGTCCAAGACCCTCGCAGATATTTAATCGTGACGGATCCGTCCCCCCCCCTCCCCCCCACCCCCCCACCCCTCTCTCTCATACCCTCCTCACCCGCTCCTGTTTAAGATTCCGCAGTTGACAAGACGGCGCTCTGCTCGCCGCCGCATCCTCCTTCGCGGACAAACGGGAAACTGGAGGATTTGTTTTGTTCCATCGGATTCAGCCAAGTTTGTCATCACACGCGGAGTTTACAATGACAGCCACCAAGGAGCAGCCGACCCAGAGGCAGAGCCAGAACCAGCAGCAGGATGAGGTGGGCTATTGGCTTTTCTTTGGACTGGGTTTGCAGGTTTTCCTCCACTTTGGGCACCGAGCTAAACTCCGTGTAGCCTCTGCTCTGCAAGGTCAGTCACCAGCACGGAGGCGGCCGTAGTGACGGTGACCGAGGCTGATTCAAGTCAGGCTGCACTTGCCGACGTTGAAACAATCCGCCGTGCGCGGAGCTCATTGTCGGCTGCCGGCACCGGGGTCACAGACACGTTGAACGGCGCGGGCACATGCACTGTCCTCGACAGGGAACGGTGGTTGAACAATCACTTTGTACCCACAGAGGGGAATAAAAGGGCACTGCATATGCGCATTTTCCCTTCCAGATAACACTCACCGTGACTTCATAACCCCCCCCCCCCCCCCCCCCAACTTGACAATCGTGCGCTTGTGTTTTGTGCCAAACGGCTGATTCTCCACCACCATCATCCCCATCGCCATCAATGCTCTCCCCAATGTTCTCAGTGCTCCCCCCGGCGCAGCCTTTCTTTTTACACCTCCAAGCGATTCTGTGAACGTGTTTTCACTTCGGGGCTCCCCTCGGAGAGAGGCTGCCAAATATATCCACGGAGCGCCTAATTGAATTCAGAACCTGTAGCCCGATTATACCAGGAAATAAAAAATAAAAAATACTCATAATTAAGTTTCCGCCGCCAGGAATATCAGAGGGGCCTCGTGAGATGTGGGGTTGAAATACGAGAGCTCACGCAGCTCTCCGTGGCCCCCGGGCCTCTTTAAAAGTCGTGTTGGTTCTATGTGTGAGCGACTTAATTAGCCTTGATACTGGACTACTGTGGGCCGGCAGCTGAGGGGCTGGTAGGCTGCCTGTTGTCACATCCTGCTTGTGTTCAGCTCTTTTTCTGTGTGACTGTGGACTCAAATGATCTGAAGTGTTGCTGCAGGACTCTTAAATGTTTGAATGTTTGAGGAGTCAATTTGACAAAAATCAAGACAATTTAAAATATTTAAAGATGACAAAGTCCGATGATGGAGGCACCGGAAACCAGTGCAGTGGATGCTCCATCGCTCCGTGCCGGGCGGTCAGTCTAAGTTCTTGCGTGAGCCTCGTGCAGCAGGTCGGCGTCAAGGTGTCTGCGAGCATCGGGGAGGAGAGCGGAGCCGAGGCTGTGACCGTCGTGAGGGACCTTTGAAGAACAGGTGGAGGAGAACACGTAGCCTCCAGCGTGTGCATGGCGGAGGAGCAGCACATCTCCTTTCTTGGTGTGCTGTGTTCACTCCGGTTGAGTCCATTGTTGGTGAAAGCTTTTAGTTCGTGGCTCAGTCGGTGTAGAAAGAAAACGTGACCTTGCCGAACATGTAACATTGATGGAGATCTGTGAGGAGCAGCATCCTGTTTCTGTCTCTTTAGATAACTAACCCACTTGTTCTTGGAGCTACCGCAAAAATACAGGATGACAACATTTAACAGACTACTGTGTTTGTGCTTTTCACAGGGGGAAGATTTGAATATGGATTTGTTAGATTTGTCCTTTTTCAGGATTACCAATTTGAAAAGTGAAGGATATTTAGCGTTTTAATTCAAGGTGTATTACTTGATCAGGTCACCGAAATGCATCTTTATTTACAAAATGCATCTTTATTTACTTCTGAGGGTGTCAAATATGACAGCTCATAAAAAAAAAAAAAAAAAAGAACATCGTCCGACATATTGAAGAAATGTATGATTTTTTGGTAGAACTGGCAGCATGCTCTTACATCAGGGCGGAAGCTTCCGTTCATCATGCGTCGTGTGTTTGTGAAATAAACTTGTTATGTAGGTTTACTGAATTTTTCGGTTGACTCGGACAACAAATCTATATGGTTAGTTTTGGACAATAAAGATACTTGGGAAGGTTTAGGAAAAGATCCTGTGTGTTAAGATAAGTATGTTTGTTAGGGGAAATAACTACACTTGTTACGCAACTGGTGTTCGTAAAGCTTGGAAGTTACGTGACAAAACTAAGGTACAATAAGTCAACACTGATGTGGTTTCACACGGGACATGAACAGTGGTCTCCTGGGTGAAGGTGCATGTTTGACCAAACTGTTGTCGTTCGAGTTGCATTGTGGGTAACGTCGGTAGCGGGTTTGGGTCTGTGAACAGATACACTCATTGGTAAAGCGCTGTAACAACTCAGGTTCTGGGTCTGAGTTCACCACATGGAGCCTGACTGTGTTCAAAATGTCTCCTCGTGTCTGCGTGGGTGGTCAGGTGTCCTCCCACGGTCCAGAGACAAGGTCTGGAATGGAACGTTTGGAGTCCAGAGCTTGTGTCAGACCCGTCCAGGCGGCACAACATAAAGTCATGGTAGAAAATGAATGGATGACCTTTTCAGAGTGACCCCTGACAGTGATAAGAATTTTAAAAAAGCTGTGATGTGACACCACAGCCCAGACCGTCCCTGTTCCCTCGTGATGAACTGAAGCACTCTTGGCGGTGGAGCGATACAGCGTGGCCGATCCCTCTTTACTTTCCCTGCGAGAAAAAGCTGAGAACAGACCGACTTGTCTGACATTGGCTGCTCTCCAGCTGTGTCGCCGCCTCCTGTAACGGCAGACGTGATGCCAGCGGAGCGCGGCGTGGACCTCTCCTGCGTGGCGAAGGGTGGATGCTCTCACCGCCCGGTCAGACGGAGCGTCCCGCCTGGCTCTGTTAATGGAGCTGTTGTGTTGCCCGTGTGCTCGAGGGACAAAAGGCAACGTGTTGGGAGAAATGGATGCCTGCCTTATTGTGAGTAAGAGGAGCGCCTTCACACGTCGTGATCCTCTGGCCCGCGAAGCTGCAGTTCACACTAAAGGAAAACACGTCCAGGACATTGCTGCCGAGAGAGAGGGAGGTATGGAGCAAGGGAAGGACAGGGAAGAATTAGAAGGATTAGACACGGAGAACGGGAAGAGGAGAATTAAGAGAAAGAAATACAGAGGAGGACAGGTGGGAAAGGGGAAATGGAAAAGGTGTTTATGACCCATCGATTGAAAGAGGATTGGGATGAAGGGGATGATGATGATGATGATGATGGGGAGGACTAAGTGGAGTGAGAAGACGAGCTGTTAAGGTGAAGAACTGTCGTAGCGCTTTGAATGTTATCATCCCATTCAAATGCTTGTTATCACTAACTTTACAGAACGAAATCCTGCATTCTCCATTATGTGTTCAACAGTTTTAAACCACATGGTTAATGTTGTGAAATGAAACCAAACAAAAAACGTCACGGTTGGTCTTAAAGTGACGACGTCGGTCACGTTTTTGGAGCTACGGACGTAAATCTGAATCAGTGAACGTTGACGTTTGGTTTCATACGGGACGCTAACAGCTGGCTGGTGGAGAAAAAAAGGGACGTTTTAGTTTGACCCATCCTCCACCCGGATCACCTTCCTATGCACCAGCATTAGGAACGTAATTGCGGTAGGTAAAAAAAAAAAAAGGTAATCCGCCACAAAATATCTTCCCCCTAGAAATGTATTTCACAATGCATATTTTTCAGGAGACTAGGAGGCAGACTGTAGAGCCCCAACCCTGTGCTTCTGATGACAACTTCTCCCTGCCATTTAATAACCAGCTGATAACATTCATGTCAGATGGAGATGGGAGTGTGAAGTACTGACAGACACATTTGTTGTGTAACTACTATATCAACACAAAGGTAATAATGTACCAACAACAACTCATATGCACATGTTCTTAACTGCTCATGCTACGCTTAAACATGCAAACACATTTTCTTTAGGAGAAACAAAATGTGAAAACCGAATGCATTGGTTTTGATAATTATAAATATATACCGATCGGACGCTATAAGGTATGATTAGTTCAAAACACAAAATATGAATTTGTTCCTCGTCACGGACCAATTTCTTTTTTTTTATAACCATAATTATAATATCTACCGTAACTAAGTGGTTTAGTTGCCTAACCATAGTGTTACCATAATCTTCAGCGTGCCAGATTATTTGTCTCATTTACCTAGTTTCATTTCAAAAGAACAAACCTCCACAGTAGTCCTTGTCTACCATCGGAACACACAGGAAATAGCCTTCACACAAAGGAAAAGCATTCCTTTGTGCGAGTCTCATACTCAACCACGGTTGACTTCTGAGTCGCTTGTGATGTCACAGATGATGTGCACACACAATGAGCTTCACTTGAGCACCAAGACACGCTCCTCCATCAGCAGCCTTCCTGAGTCACAGTCCAAACATGGAAGAGAAGCACATTGTTCAAGTGGACCAGGCTCAGAACCAAAGTCAGAAGAAAATATCAAAAAACATATTGATGTTTTCCCGGTGAGGACAGTGATTCATACCGACGTGTTAAATGCTAATAATAGTGAATTTGTTTTCTTTCTTTGTGTTCACTTGGCAGGAAATTTGTTCAGAGAAAGGAAATAGATAAAGAAAGCGAAAAGGCCGATGTAAATACTGCAGCAGATTATAATTATTAGTGTGCATGTGGAAAAAGGTCATCCAAATGAATGTTCAGGCCACGTCCGCGCTCACCTCTCTGAATACTGAGGTAGAGTTCAGAGAAGCACATTTAGGAAATATCACTAATGTGCTGACACAATTCAGAGGTACAGGGATGATTTATTCCTGCTTACTAGACATATGAAATGACTTCACATCTCCCATCTGTGGTAATGGATTTAGATTGGGATTCATTTCTTTTCGGTTGATGTTCATACGCGGCGGCTCAAACTCTTTGCTCAAAGACACCTGGCAGACAGTCGTCTGAGCCGGGGACAGTGCGGCGCTTACAAGTTGACTTCTCGGTCCCAAATGTCCCAGCCAGAGTGGTGATTCACACTTGCGACCTTTGTGTCATAAGCTCTCTGTATCCTGAGGCGAGCGGTGCCCCAAATTAACCAACGCTGACACATGTTCTTTACTCAAAAGGATTAAAAGGCAATTACAAAATTTGAGTCACCAGCTGTGGCACAGAGAGGGGACAGACTGCAGTAAAACCTGAGATAGCAGGAATTAGGAAGAAGGAACAGTCAGACCCTGTGTGTGTGTGTGTGTGTGTGGAACACACATGGGCACCTTTATCCACTCAGATGCGATTGATCGTGGCGATAGCCATTGGTTTGAGGACTGATGTTATGAATTATGAGTTATGAAAAGAGAAGTTAAGCTAATAGTTGACTGAATTGCGAATGTGAGAGTGAATGGTGGTCTGTCAAGGCCTCCTGGTGGCCATTTGAAAGAATACAAGTTGAAGGTACTTCCGCATTGGTCTCACCTTTCAGGCCCGGAGGTTGCAGCCTGGTAACCACCTTCTTCTGAGGAACATCTTTTATATGTGGTGTGGACTAGTGTCTGTTTGAGATATGCAGATTGTTTGGCCTCCATTATTGCTGCTTGCAGCTTTGTCAAGAACCGTTCATCCAAAGAACTCCACACGCTATCCTACGCTTCCCTGAGTCCTGAGCCTCGTGTGAAGTTGTTTGGATGAATGGTTGTTGAGAACATAAAAAAACATGTCTATAGATCTCTTGTCGAGTGCACTATTAAAGCATGCAGAGCTATCTCAAGACCTCACTCAACACTGCACTTCCTTTGGTCCTCAGAAATACACCGTGTGAAGACGTATGGATTGACAGTTCTAAAGAAAATGACTAATATCAAAAAACAGACATAGGCTCCTTCCATTATAGCTAGCTGTTATCTCTGTGGTAATGTTTCCCCAAACTGGCTTCAAACATATTTACATTTGTATATGTTGCTTCAGGCAGTTTTCTTTAGCAAAAGCAGTTTGTATTAGGATGCTATTCATTTGCTCTATGCTGGGTATATGGACCATATACTGGTCTCATAAACAACAGCAGGAATAAAAGGAAGAATAACAACAACAAATGTTCCTTGCTTGTGTATATTCTCCAAAGCACACACAGCCTGGTAAACATGAGCTTTCTGTGTGCAGTTTACTGTCGTTCGTGTTGAGCTTTTCAAACATTTGCCTCTTGATGTAATCTAGAGCCACCGGTAGATGACGATTCCTCTGGCACATGAATATTTGGACAGCCGGACTAGGACTTTGGTAGCCCTGAACCAGATTTATATTATTATAAATATATATATATATATATATATATATATATATATATGTGGCATTATATGCATATTTCTTCTTGTAATCCATTGTCAGTGAATTTGTATTTATATTACCATACCAGAGTACATTAATAAAATAAAATAAAATAAGTAAAATTAAGATTTCTGTCCTGGTCTTCTGGATAATCTCTATTTGAAATGGAATATCATTATTTTAACCACGTTCTATGGCTATTGATGCAACTGAGAGTTTTATCCGACTTTTTGCTACAACTGGGAGTGTTAATTTGATTAACATGTGATACACAACATTTATTCATTTATTTTTTCATGAATGTTGAGAGTTTTACTTCAAAACACTATTTATATTCATATAGCATGTTGGAAATAACAAACCTCCCCAATACATTTAAATGGTAATGCAAATTAGGAATATTAATTATTGTTCACATGACTGAAGAGCTCCACGCTGTACAGTCAGATACATGGATAATGCCTTGGCTCACTGCTATATGAATATCATTATGTAAGGCTTGTTGGTGTTGGTCACCAGGGGGGCCACGGGCAGTCAGGGCTCCCCCAGTAGAGAGCTGGTGACTCCGCCCCTGAGGCTCACTGTGACCTCCCATTGGCCCGAGCTTTACTGCAGAATCACACGGAACTCAAATCTGTTTTGGTTAAAATAACAAAGGCCGAAGGGAAATATTGGCATTTTCCCCCATTGTAAACAGAATTGTCCAAGATTGTTTCAAAATGCTTTTCATACAAAAATAAAGGCATATCAGTATATGTTGAAACATTATTCATGTTAGCTTCGGATCATGTTGATATTTTCCTCTTCTTTATAATGGAAATGGTATGATTGATTGATGTTTATCATCAAAACAAACAAACAAACATAACGTTATTCTGATCTGGTGACCCCATCATAGTGTCCATAGAGAGGAAAACTATATTTCTACCTGTGGCTGACCCTGTATACAGATGCTCATTAAGTAAATCTGATCAATTTGTCAGTCATGTATTTTACATGTTTAATTAACTTGCCATTGTACAGTTTCTCCCCAATATTGAAATAGTTTATCCCATTCATATTGCTCTCATTGATATTGCCATGTGGCCCCTGCCGGGCCTTTACTCATCCCTAGTTCATCTTCTCAGCTCAGATGAAGTGCAGCAGTGTTTCTGGCAAACACGGTTTTCTACACTTCTGGTAAGCACTGAGGGCCGGCAGATCGATCCCTCTCCCCGGGGTAGATAATCAAAGGCTCATCTGGAAGGGCAGTGATATTGATGGCACTCTATAGATAGATGGACCACCACATTTATTTACGCTAGGGAAAAAAAAGACGTATAAATAAACCGGTTAAAGCACGGGCAGTAAAGTTTCCAGACAGAAACCGTCAAAATTACAGAATATAACCGTTGCACAGAATTGCATGTAATAAACAGAGCAGGTTTTGAAGATAGCATGTATTACATTTTAGTAAAGTATGGTGAATAAATGAGCATTAATGTATGGCAAAACTAAATATACTAAAATAATCACTCAGATCTGGTAAATTCACATAACACACAAGCAAGTTCTAAACCAACAAGGTTAGCCAAACCTATTTGGTAGAGAATGTAGCAACATATAAAATAAAAAATACACTGTATGATTTCACTTGGACCAACTAAACTTACTTGCCCTAGTAAATATTACCGACATTTCGTATAGTTTCTATGGCTAAACTGTTTGGTTATGTATTGGTCCAATGAGAAGTATGTGGCTGTGGCTGTATTTACAGACCTACCCTCTGCCTCTATTTTATTATTTTGTATGGGACGTTCTTGGGCGTCACATCCAAGTGGAAACTACAAAACTGGTGGACACAATGCCGAAAAAACAGCAAGGCAAAACCCTAAGTGGACAAGCTTATTCAAAATTCCAAACAAAAGTGAATCTGGGGTTGTCTTTCACTTGCTGGCGAACACCCTAACCCTAATTGTGTCGGGGGAGCCGGGCCCAACGTCGTGGTTACAAGCATCAACCCAACAAATCCTCCTGCTGGCGTTCTTTTAGCCAAATCAAGCTTTGTCGTTGAATTGTTGTCTCAGCAATTTCCAACAAAAAAGATACAAAAATAAGAACCGTCTACTTTATTAAAAATGTAATAGAATTTTTTAGGACATGTTGATTGAAATGAATCTGGGCTATTGTACATTGTACAACTTCTGATAATTCAGTCTCCCACAAAATGATGTTCCTGTACGACTAATCTGCACTTGAGCCATGATACATACAGTGTTGATTCTAACGTATTACGCATCATAAATCTATGGCAGCAACTGTGTGTGTGTGTGTGTGTGTGTGTGTGTGTGGTATACTGCTGGACTTGGTCACCATGGCACCAACACAATTAATAAGTACAAGAATATTTCCACGTGACAGTATTCAACTTTTTCTCTCTTTTCTTTCTCCTGTTAACGTCTCACCTTGAAAATCATATTTTTCTGCTGCTGCATTGTGTCTGCACAGTACAATGGATTCAGACTAGAACAAGAATCCAAGGCACTCTTCCTTCACCACCAAAGACCACCTTCATTACCCTCGGCTGAACTCTTTTGCACTCTGGACCGTTTCTTTTATGAAGAAATTGTACAATGAATTTGGCTTATTTCTACAGACCGTAGAAAAGACATATTATTGTTATTGACAGTAAAATGTTAGGGTTTAGGGTTAGCGTCTCTGCAGCTCCGGGCCAGCTCTGAAAACTAAATCTGTGATTGCTCTGCACAAGATTTTCCACGGAACTATCCATGACAGCGGCCCTCGCTCTGGCCACCGGTGCTTAGTGGCTGCGGGGGAGGGACAGTGCCCCTTGCTCCCGGTGCGACTCAGTGCTCTGCGGTGACGTCGGCAACCCACCTGAACACGGACCTCTATTTGTTTACCTTCGCTCTGTGGGCGTGGCATTGTTGTCTGCGTCCACTTTCATATCCACACAAACAATGTGTTTGACATTAAAGTGGATACTAGAGCACAAATGTGTTTACAAGAACGCAACGTTCTTCATGAATTTAGCTCTCAAAGTATTTCATTTTTCATGTCGGGATGTTTTTAAAATCAATGAGTCATCTTGTTAAATAATCTTGACCTCAATATTGAGCAAAAATAATGGTGATTATGATTTTTGCCATGATCTAGCAGCCCTGGTGGAAGCCAGAAATCCCAACTCAAAATCATAAACTGCTCGATTTAGGAAAGTGCATGTTGTGACATCCTGGGCCTCAGACGAGAAAATGCTCAAATGGGTCTCTTTGGAAGGCGATGAAGAACAATCTATCTTGTTAGTTAGTTTATAGAATGTGTTGTAGACGCTACCCGGGTCGGGTCCACTCAAGAGTTCCCTCGTTAACCAGCCTCCTTTCCTCTCCATCCCCACTAATGCCCTCTCAACTAGCAATTTTATAGCTCAGTGCCCACTGAATCCTCCAACGTCACTCTATAGGTGTAAACAACCACACAGCTCCACTTTTCAACCACACACAGAGAGACAATTTCCTGTTTTCACACAGACACATTCAGCTTCATGTCGATGAGCCTTCTGTTGCTATTGCTGTGCTGATGTCAGGTTTGCCTTTCAGTTTTTATTTCTCGAGATGAATGAGATTTGTTTTTGTATTGGGAGGAAATGGCTATAATCTTATCCACCGCCTGGAGTGTAATTTGGAGGAATGTAGTCAACTGTGTCTAATTGCGTTCAAACCAGAGATCCGACTCCAGGGGACGGACAAAGGCTATGGCGCCCACCGTGTTAATTATATAATATCACATTTAAATGTGCAGAGAAAATTCAAAGTAAAGGCTGATTAATGGAATTAATCAGCCACGCCCAGGCAGACACAGATAAATAGGACGATGACAATGTGCTCCACTGTCTCTTGTGTTGAACGACTATCAATGGTCGTGTTACCTATATCTTATGTAAATAATCCACAGCATTGGAATACAATCATTGTGTGTATTGACAGCAATAAGTACAGTGTCATTGGTTTTTTACATTTTTTTTATTGAAATCAATGGCATTGTTCTAATTGGCATACACTACACAGGTATTGAATGTATGAAGTAAAAGGCACAGCTGTGCCTCATATTGTATGTAGTATCTGTTAAATTATGAATATGTTTTACACTAGAAACCATTTGATTATACCTTACACAGCAGTCTCAACAAGTTATAGTAAGTGGACGTGTGAGCCAGTTACAGTTAATTACGCAGGCTATAACAAGGCTAATTTACTCAACTGTAGTTTACCAACCTTAATATGAGTTGGCCAAACAAAAACAAAAAATCTGGCTCATCACGACCGTTATTGCCGCTAATCGTTTGTCACTCGCTAGTAACGTGAGATGTTATTGTCGCTAGTCACAAGAATTGTTTGTCATCACGTGAGTTGTTATTGTCGCTAGTCACAAGATTAATTTACCACTCGCTAGTTTCGTGGGCTACATAGAGCCTCATAGTTTGAAGCTTTGTGCCACAGACCAAGCTACATTATTTATACACATTAGTGTGAGCAACTGTGTTGTGTCACTGGTTTACATATTTCTGTGAGCTCAGGCGGAGAATTCTGGGCAAAACTCCTCCTCAAGCTAATGTTAGCTTAAGCAGCTTTGGCGAGCTAACAGTGTCACAAGGTAGTCAGTGAAAATACCATTTCAAATACCAGCCTGCTAGCTGTTATCAATTACGTATGGCACCTTTAAATGCCATGATTATTTGAATATGATTGAATAATGTCAAGTACACATATGTAATAACTAAATTTGACTTTTCTCTGAATCCCTTAGAGGACCTCAACATCAAGCTACTGGAAAAACAGGCCTCTAATTCATAAAAATGAACCCAATTTTAATTTCAATTAGATACGTACCTCAAATGATTCCTCCCTACAGTACCAAATGTATAAGGTTAAAAAAGGAGGATTGGGATCAGGGCTGGTTGGCCTTGCACACTGAATGCTCGGCATCTCTTTTTCTGCCAAAAAAGCACCTTACACTCTGGATAGGTTATGGAGCACACCTTTCCAGACTATTGACGAGAATCAAATATCTAGACTTTTTAAAGCTTCAGAAGAAAATCAATGGGGACTTTGAATTGCCTGAGCTGAAAGGGCTTAACCATTCTGCCCTCTGTATTTTTAACTCTGTTTGTTTGAAGGTCGGTTCCCCTTCCACTGCTTCTCCCTTTTATATCACTGACATTGACTTAACATGGGCAAAAGCTGAGTCTGCTTGAGGTCACACTGACTGATGGTTGGGGAATAATGGTTCAATATGCAGAGATACCTCTTTCACTCACTTTTTAATATGACTGTTAGATGCATATCCTATAGTGCGTGCAAGGTTTATCTAGAGCAAAGTGTATTTTTACTTTACTGCAGAGACAGAGATGCAGAGGTCCTGCACACAGAAATAGAATAAGTGTAGAATCATAGACTTTATAAGAAGTGGACAAAGTCATCGTGACGTCCCCCATTGGTCTGGGGATTGCGTTAAGAAGCTGAGTCCAGCGATGTTGTCAAAAAATCCAAACCATTCCACCATTTAGAGTTCAATAAAATAAATGAAATCTGTGCGGCAAAATACCCTGTTTGAGCACAGTCCCTGCTTTTCCAGAGACTAATGTTGTGTTTCTGTTGCTCGTATATTATAAGGTCATCGTTCATATAAATATACATTGATACCATTACGACGCTGTGTGAGTCAACAACCTAGTGTATCTGAAACCAATGTGGCAATGACAGTGACTAATTGAGAATTATCCCACATGGACGAAAGGCCAATAGTAGTGTCCTTCAGGGCAAGGCTGATAATGCTAAATACAATTTGCTGACAACATGTAGCTAAGCCTGCCGTTTCCTATTAGCCAGTGGATCAATTTCAGATGTTAAGCCTCACGACCCCAGCGTAGCTTTGGCTGTGTCTGTCAATGATTCACAAGGCAGTGAGAAATGGTATTTCATGGGTAAACAAAAATAAGCCAGTGCAGATGGCATTATTTTTTTCCTCCCTCTCCGACCTGCTGCCATTGTTTAAATGGCTTTGGCTCCTACCGAAATGCTGCTTGTCATTTGTCACACTCTCTCCAAGGTCAGAGTCCAGGCGACGACTCTATAAATAGCCCGACACTTTCGACAGCAGGCTCGTTGCATGTACGTCTTCGCACAAAACACACACACTTGCACAGAAAGCCAGTGGGGAATAAGCTTATTAGCTGGAGTTTGATGAAGATGGCCGGGGTCTTAATCAAACATCTCAAAGGCACCATTAGCATTCTAATTTTACAAAATGCCTTATCATTCTCATTCTCTAACCTCTGAGAAAATGAACCAGCAATGAGTATTCTAAGTACAGGGCAGTGTGTAGGGTATGAGTAGGATTGAGAGATATTAGAAATATGTTTTTTTTTACATTGAAATGTTGTGTATGTCTGTACATGACTAATTGATTATGTTACAATAACCACCAATAATACATCGTTAATTGATAGTCAATTACACTTTCAATTTACAGTTATTTTACCTTTAACAAACAATGAAATGATAATGAATATTTCTTCATAATTATTAGTTTTATGTTCTTTAAATGAAATATTAGTTCATAGATTATGTATTGTATCATAGCGGATGAAAAGACATTAAATGGTAATTGTATATCACTCTTAGCATCTTAGATCTCTGAGGCACAGTCGCACCTACAGTCGCACTATACATTTATCATATGTGTTAATGATTGACACTTGTAAACCTGAAGAAATTTAAACATCTATAAACATGACGTAGAATGATGAACAAGAAACCAATTCATAACCAGTGACAAGGTTTTAACTATCTATATATAAAGATACTTTAATAACTATTTATCAACCATTCAAAAAAGTATTACAATCAGCTGTTGTAACTTTGTAACAGTCATCCAGACAGTTTATAAACTAAATCAATAACAAATACTTAATATAGCATATAAAGTGTCATTATGTATGCAACAATAAACTGGTGAAACAACATTGGTTATCAAAATACTTATAATTACTAAACATTATTATTATTTAATTGTTGGTTGACTAAAGTTTTCTGAACTACCAATTTACTATTATTAATGATGGTTATTTTAAACTTTCCAGTGGAAGGGAAGCCATGCAACAAAGAAGACATTTTTCCGTGACAAAGAAGCCCGCTAATCACACCGAGACGCGGTAGAACCGTCTTGTCGGATTTGAACTGTACACCACTCAAATATTCCGTTTCACTGAAGAATACTCACAGTAAAGAATAGAAAGATGTGTTGCCCGTTTCACTTGGCCTTCATACTCAAACATAAAACACTCTTTTAACATCAGTATCACTGTACAATGCCAAATGCAGACTGATCATAAACTATAATACAATACAGCATAAGTACTATGAATATAATGTAACTTTCCTGCTTTCTCTCTACTTTTATTGAAGGCTTCCTGTGATCATTTGAGTTGTTTTCTCGGTTTTGAAGGCAATCCTCGCCATTTCAAAGACAGATGATGTGATTATAGAAAATGGCCTCCGATAGCACACAACTAAGCCATATGATTGTCGAGGGACTGCTTTAAGGCAATCTAGGAAGGTTTTCCTCCATCGCTTGCTTTTCTGATTTAAATGCCTTCCAGACATTGATCATTGAACATGTTATGGAATAACCTCACCACGACTGACACACTCCACTGTCAACTGATGGAACAAATAGCTGTTAATTTCTGGGGGAAAAATAGCATGATTTGAATTTTGCAAATGATACTTTAAGATCATTTTACTAGTCATTGCAACTACCACTCACAGTGTGAAGACAGTTCTAGGATGTCCTCTGAGTCACCCTGATGGTACCATCATCACTGTTCACTCAGCTATACCCCCAACAACAAATGTGTCCCATTACTTTATGTGGTCTACTTGACCTGATGAATACTTGATTGTATTGATTGAGTGTGATGGCATTTGTTCCAGAGATTCAGGTAGAATTACAGCCGGAGTCAGTTTAATTAAATGTGGGTTCAAATTGTTGTCGTCTGGGGTTGAATAAATAAATAATAACTGATGGAAGTCAAAGAAGAGCCAAGGATTTTAATTAATTGAATTTTTTTTACACATTCAGGCATGTAGTATTCACTTTTGTTCAGGACACTAGAGATGCACTATCATTATTTTCCTTTAATTATTGTAACCCACATAGCATACTCTGCAAGAGGGCCACGTCCCAAAAAAACATTTTAGGGTTTTATGACCCAATTCTGCAGCACTGTTATGCTCTTATGTTGCTGTCTTCATGAGTGTACCACTGTATAGCAGTGGTGTCTCACACCTATTATTTATGTTCATGTGACGAGAGCCTTTTAACTAAATCATTTTGGTGGCGTCCGTTCATTTCATCGTGTATATCGGTAAACTTTTGATTTTCAATCCCTGTAATTATGTCATTTGTGTGTGTGCGTGTCGGTTGTTGCTGTATATTTCCCAAGATTTGTCTTGTCTTCGCCTCTGCCTCCACGTGGTGAGAATCAGTGCGAAGATCATCGGCAGGGATGGAAAGAGAAAATGCTTTACTGGGACTTCACATCCAAAGTGAGACATCAGTGGTGTGTTTGTGCTTCTGAAGCATCCATCTGTTCGAGCCACCCCAACTTCTTCCTCCGTCCTCTCAGCCACACAGGTCATGAGGAGCTGACTACTATCAGAAATTAAATAGAAACAAAAGAAAAAATAAGAAAAGCTTATACATGTTTTATTTATTGCAATTTCAAAAAATAAGAAAAGCATATACATGTTTTATTTATTGCAATTTCCGTGAAAAATAACAGGATGAAAACATATAGAGGGGTGATTTCAACGTGTGCCTGTGGAGATTGACTTAATGAGAAGGGTGACAAACAGACATTGATTCTGAGCATAAAAGCCACAGAAGTAGGTGTTTCTTTTAGCCAATGGTCACCCTACCAACACATTTCACTACTCGTCCAAGTGGCAACCAACTGATTGTTTATACCGACATGGCAACAAAACTACCCAGGTGCTCTTTTAAATTGAGACATACAGGAAGTTAGGTGCAGACTGAAACCAGTTTGATCTGTGTTGTCACTGTGATTCAGGCCCCGATTAGCCTAGCTTAGCACAGAATTGTCTTAGTTGCATTATCTTGCCAGCTGGCAAGCTTAAATTAACATGCCTTTGAACAACTCCTAAATTGTCAACACATCGTGTCTCGTTAGTGCCTCGACTTGCTTCAAGGTAGTGTGTTGACACGAGTCAGCTGGGTTTTGTTCAGAATTACAAAAGTGGCTTAGCTGGACCAAGACAGAAAATAGTTGCTGTAGTCGCTAACCAACAGTGCTAACATAGTCTAAACATGTCTTGAAGCATTTTCTGTACTGAACACAGAGAGATAACACATATCAATCTAATTCCTGCTCAGGGGTCTGACCAACATTTCCCATAATTTGCTACTTTCTACCTCTGGCTTTAAGGATACAACTCGATTGGTGCTCGGTCAGTCGGTTGGTTTATGCTACTTTCCAGTTGGTCGTACTGTAAGCACCAACGGTCCTATTGAGCCGAAGCAGCTTCGGGCTTAGCAAAATGATATTAAAGCCTAAACTACTGAAAGCTACTATATTGAGTTTCCTTGTAACAAAATACTCTGTGTGAATAGGAGTTACAGAGTGTATATGTCTTCCTGAAAAGTAAGAGGATAGCATTTTAATGCCCCTCTCTCCCCCTCCCCCATTTCTACTCCGTTCTCTACAAAAAAATTATCTTTCCAAAGAAAAATATATCTCACCAAGGCCTCAGTTTGTCCTCTAGTTTACATAGATTTAGAGTTGAAATGAAGACATGCATTTACTTATAATGAGGGTCCAGTGATCTAGATAAAGTATTGCTGTCTCATTTCTCCTAATAGGTTTGTCAGATTTCTAATATTGGTAATGGAGGGACTCAGTGGGTCAACATTGGCTTAGTGGTTCTATCATTGCTCGTAATTGAGTTAATAAACTGAGACTGATGATTCAAATGTGGCTAAATAGCAAATTTGGGGAGAAACAAATGAGATAGAGAGAACGTGAAAAAGAGAGGGAGTAAGAAGCTTATGCATGGAGGCACAAAGGCAATTTAGAGTTTCTGTCAGTTTTCAAGGACACGTCAGCTTTTTGTGGTATTAATGAAATGAGCAGCGGCCGAAGTCCTGATAATAGAGCAGTCTTATGAGTCAGGCGGGGGCTGTGGATAGCGTAACACTGCATCCATGCACTGTGTGTCACATTCAATGTATGTCCAACTGACACTCAGTACAAGAACGTTTGTCAGAAATTAGCACTAAACAGCTAAAGGTCTGTTACTATATGGTCTGTGAGAAAACAACAACTGGATGTACTTCAGTCATAATTGCCTCATCAGTCAATATGAGTGACATTTCTAGTCTATCGGAATGAAAAAAAGTGAGCTACAATGCTTTCAAACCACCAAGCACTTAGAAAATGGATTTCAGAGAAAGTGTTAGACGGATGCGGAAACCCAGCTCTAATTGGCAATCATTTTGTTTTCCGCCTCCCCTCCAGCCAATCAAGATGCAGTGGTGGGTTGGTGGTCAGTGAACACTGTATTTCACCGGCAGGGTTCTGTAGGTAATTGAGGGCAGGAGGAGCTGCTGTGAGGAGAAATGTATAGGGGGAGGCTTAATGCATCTTATCAGAAGCAGCAGATGTGGTGGAAGACCCCGCTTAAGACCCTCTAATACCAGGACTCAGCGATGGAGTTGCGGGCGAAAGCTTTCACAAACTCTCCTGGATAGCCATTTCACTGTAGATAATATCACACTCAGTGTACTTTGCGGTCACTCAGATTTCTGGAGCCCAATCTTTTTGCAGCCAGTTTAACAGATGGAGACCTTGCATGCAAATAGCTGCTGTATTCCTAACCTGCCAAACATAATCTGTCTGAGGGTCACAACAGCATCAGCTCTATGAGAACTGGAAACTGTTTCTCCATTGAAAGAAGAGCAGAGAATAGCTTTTCTCCATGGAAAATATGTTTTTTTGCTCTCCTCCTGACTCACTTAGGCAAGAGTTTGATTGACGGATGGTTCACCTGCCAAGTATTTTTTTAAATCAGGTTAGGTGTTCTTCAAAGAGTCACAATGTTGTATCGCCGTGTTTCCACAAAAAACTAAACATAGGCACTCGAGAACCTTTTCTCATTTCACATAACTTGAAGGCCACCGTAGTTCTCCAGGGCGCTTGGGAGACTGCGGTAACGTGTGCCGCCGAGTGTATAACCGCGTCACCGTCTTGACTTCCGTTGCTCCTAAAGTTGCACCAACCAAGTCTTTCGGCAGTATGAGCCCTTGAATGCAACTGGATGCTGTATACCCGACCTGCCAAACTCAGAAAGTGTGACTCTTTGCCCCAGCAGAACGTATGTGTTTTCCACCACTCAGAATGTCTGACTCAGAAAGGACAGGTTGGCCGAACAATGACAGAACCGTGCAAATACTAAGCACTCCAGTACCGATAGAGCGAGTTTCATATCTCTGGCTTACAGTGTGGCTCATGCAAAGCCCTTCATAGTAATTCTATCTCCTTCACCGTGCATGGGATATAATTGAAAATACAATGCCTCAATGTGACCCTTGTTAATATAAATTGTGAGCACCACCACTGTGTGCTGCAGTTGTGTGCAAAATGGGATTATCGGGATGGTCGTGTGTTGCCGAGCCTCAGTGGTTTAGCATTCATATTCACCTCTGAACAAATATCTAGCTTTTTACATTTCATATTTGTGTCAACAATCAAGTTGGTAAACATTAAAACTGTTAAACTTCAGCAATGTGAAAAAGACTAATTTGTACTCAAGTCTTTGTATTGGCTGTTCCACTCTCACCTCCATTTTTCTTGCTCTGCAGGACCTGGGTGGGGGCATTCCTCCTCAGAGGAACTGGAAAGGGATTGCCATCGCTCTGCTGGTCATCTTGGTGGTCTGCTCCCTAATCACCATGTCTGTCATCCTCCTCACACCAGGTAACACTCAGTCGTGATTGTGCCCTGCCGTCTCAGTGGTCCTGTTATTTGCTCTGGTTCAAGAGTCCAGGTTTTACACCTGTTTTTACGTGTTCCATTGGCCGTTGCTGCTGCACCAAGACTCTCACACTCCAAAAAAATCACAAGACTTAATATGCAATAACTAAATCGCTGCGCTTATCAAGATTTCCTCAAAGGTACACTGTGTCATCCCTAGCCACATGCTTCAGAGAAATAGGAGGCAGCATTTTTATGAAGGGCTAGAATATGCAAAATCCATGTACACTGCTGAAACTCTGAGAATATTCTCTGGTTACAATCTTCATGTGTGTCGTCGGATTAAAGTTTACATGCGTTATGATAGTTTGTTTAATGGATTAAATCCAAAATGGGAGAAACGAGAAAATGACACACTGAGAGGGGACTCTCTGCTGGGAGGGCCTCGAGCTCCAGTAAATGGAGCTTCAGTTGGTGGCTGTAGAAAACCGCAGCACCGGGAGTCACAGCGGGCGGGTGGGCACTGGGTCTAACCTGTGTGACGGCTACATCTGATCTGGTGGGGAGTCAGGGCAGTGATCAGACCCATGGTGCTGGGGTTCGCACCGACTGAATTTAAGCTAACTGCTAACGTAAGGGCCGTCCATCTCCCGTATGTTTGGCTCGCTCTACTCTTGACAAAGCAGCCTCCTGCCGCTGGGGAGGACGAGGCGTTTTCTCGTTTCTGCCACTTTGGATTTAATTCAATACACAAACACACGAAACATGGATGTATTATTGACAATCCTCATGGGGGGATATACATCTGCGTCCTCTCATGTTGGGCTCAGTACAGACTGAAAGCGACTCACGAGGTACAAGTGGTATTACAAGACAGCGCAGGCCGGGGCTATCTGGTTAGCGTGCTCATTTTAGTTACATATATATGATCTAATATAATATACAATATCTCTGCAATACACTACATATATGTCTTTGACATAATGTTTAACACTGGTACCTCTGTTTAAAATGTATCAAATAGCTGTGTGATGAGAAAGCTGTTGCTGATCACTCTACTCTGCCGTTAACTTCAGCTCTACCAAGTGTTTTTGCTTCCTTTAGCTTATTGTTTTGGTTTTAGGGTCAACGTCTGTTCTGATCAAGGTGTAAAGCTTGTTCAGCTGCAACCAAGTGACCAAAAAAAAAACATGCAGATCTAAGTATTTCATAATTAATCAAAAGGATAAACATTCTCGTCTGTTAAATACAGATGGATCAACAGATAATCCTTCACCCGAAGACAGTGTCAGTATGGTTCAGTCCTTCTCCAAACGGCTGCAGAGGATGAGTTGGGTAGAATATTAGAAGATGACAGACTTGATCAACACAGTAAATGAAAAGAAGTGGATTTTCCACCTCTCTCCACTACTGACGTCTGGTTTTATATGAACAATGAATCAAATGATTCTGTGTTGAAGAACCCACAGAGAATCACCATCTGTACAAACATTTCCTCTTCTTTCAGCTCGGTGTTCGGGTTGTATGGACCCTCAGTTTTAAACTTTGGTAGAGTCGCACTGCACCAGCAACCCCGTTTCAAGCTTCTTCGGGTGAAAAACCTTTGATTATCCCACGCTACCTGACCAGCACCAAACGACACAAAAGTAGAATTAACATTAGTAGACCTACATTTGTGAGGTTGCTAGAAACACAACTCCAAATGAATGTTTGCTTTGTCTGTCGGACGTGTCCAGTTTTCTAACTTCTTAGCCATATCGACTTGAAAAAGCAATAATATGTAATATGCCCCCAAGTAGCAACACAAATACAATCTCTGAGTAACATGTTATAATTAACTTTGATGAACTGAAAACACACTGTGAAAGGGTTAAGCACGGACAACTCTCAACCGGAGGAGTCTCCCCCCGATGGCCATTAGGAAGAATGCAAGTTTAAGGCACTCCTGCGTTGGCTTTACTTTTCAGACACGGAGGTTGCCTGCCTGATGGTACTAGATGTACCCCCACTCCTCTAAACTGTGTTTGGACATATGAGACCCCCTTAGACCTTGAACCTCCCTATATCACACAGCAGTACAATCCTCATTATTCTTTGACTACATTAATACTATTATTCACTGTATACCTGGTTCCAAAATTATGAAAGGAAAGCCCCATTGTTCCACAGATGAAAAACCATCACAATCCAATGCCCATGCAGTGCACTCTCCCCTGGTGTGTTTCACGGTTGGTTAGACTTTCATTGCCTCCATAAACAAACATGCTGTGTGGAGTTATCAAGGAAAGCCAATGTGGCTGACATTCAAAATGACTTGGCCCTGCTATTCTGCTCACAATCGGCAGCTGTCCTATTCAGGAGGAGCTTTCAATTGGCCCGTTCTCTTCCTGCTAAAGAAATAACATTTCATAATTAAAAATGATTAACATATTCAGGGTCAAAGGTTGAATAACTTAAGGCATCTCTATCCAAGCAATGGTCTTATTAACGAACAGAAATGCTATTCTGTGAAAAGGAAAATGCTTTTCTTTCATTTCCATTTCTTTGTGTGTGTACGTACCTTTCTGGAATAAAAGGATACTCAACACATATGTCTGCCAAACAAATGTTAAACATTTATTAAACATGAAAAAGGTCTAGCCATTGAGAATAGTTGAGTAGTGTGCAGGTTGCAGGAGTAAACTGATATTTGTTATTCATTTACCTAAACCTTGAAGCTAAATCAATCAGATGTTGGCCACTGGGGGCAGACTTATTTCCAATAAAAGTCCACTATTCATGTTCCTTTGTGCTCAGCTTTGGTTTCCACCAACACATGCATAAAATATCGTGAGCTTGCGAGATGTTTAATGGAAGATGTTAGCTTGTGTGGCAAGTTGTGTACAGTGGCTGTACACAATCTTATTTGATGAAAGCCGCTGTCTGCTTTAATAAAAAAGAGTTGAGAGATGTTTCACTCTGGGTGTGTCACTATAAGGCACCACTGATTTATTGTTGCTATAAAAATATTGATTAATGGAGCTTTAAGTTCCAAGCTGGTGAGCGAGACAACAAGGAAAATGACTCAAATGCCATTCAACGGAGCACACAGGAACAGTTCCGTGATTTCTTGCCGAAGGGAAGATGCATGAGTTAACAAGCAGAGGCAGAAGATCTGACCAGAAGTGGTTGATGATATACAGGTAAACAGGAAAAAGTGCAGTCGAGCAGGCAGGTATTGATACAGGTTCAGGTGTAGGTTCCAGGTCGTCTGTAATCACAAAGAAGCAAGATGTCACTGTTGGACTTAATTAGGGGGGCCTGACTGTTCAGTTTCAAAAGTGTTAAAAAAAAAGTGAAACATTCCGGCCACTGGACCAATGGTCCTGATTGGGAGAACACATATGTTAACGCATGTGTAGGATGCTTTCTGAGACTTGTTGTACGTTTTAAGGGTCGACTTTGTGTTTTGATGCCGGTAAAGCATATACAAAGAAACAGAAGTGTGGTGGAAGTGAATCCCAAGGTCAGCTAACGCTGGAGATTTTAAACTGTGCATGCTAGAAAAACAAATGGGCTTGCCAGATATAACTGATGTTTGACAACTGTAGAGAACATCACGCCGATGTGGAACATCATATCTTACATAAAATGTAAGGCAACTTAACAATGAATGGCTTGTTTTTTCAGCTGACAGCCAAGCAGGAAGCAACACCAAACTGGCCGTGGAGGATCTCTTCAAACCTGAGTTCAAGGTCCATGACCCAGAGGCCAAATGGATCAATGGTGAGTAATCCACCACGTTCACTGTAACCGTCTGGAATCCAGAGCAGTCTGGTTGATTCCTTCAGCCACAAATGGAAATGAGAGGGGCACTGAAACAAATGAAAATGCACAATGTTTTTTTCATACATCGGTCTTTGGCCCGGAGGAGAGTTGATAGGAAGGCATTTGGATTTGGTTCTAATGAGGATTCATTGTTTTCTCATGGCAGACAAAGCTGCCATCGGCATGTTGCACGGAGTGACAAGATCAGCACACATGTGGCATAGTCGTTATTACAGTTGAGTTATACAACGGCTTGAGTGACAGCCCGATAAATTGACTCCTTCTTCATATTGCTCGTTGTACAAAACACACCTCGACACATAGTTGACATGAACGACATCTCGGTGAGTTTTGAACGTTCTCAGCGAGAGCAAACAACCGCCGAGGGATGACACGTCTCTCTGCTGCCTCTCCTGCAATTAAGGCTCACTGCAACAGCGAGCCGACAGTTCAGCCCTAAACACGGCGGACATGTTTCAGCCGGGCCCTACGTTGTATGTAGTTATGCAAATTCAGATGTTGGGTTTCATTTTCCCTCGCCTTATTTACATTGTATTGATTCCCTTATTTGCCAGAAGGGGATCATATGTTAAAGCCTGGAAGGCTTTGGGCTGGAAATAAACCACATCAAGTGAAGTGCAAGAGAATCTGATTATGGTTGGCCGAGGGGGAGGGAGAAGATAACGATACCTCCGAGGGAAAAGGCTGGACAGGATTGCGACGTTCCCGCATTGCTCTCCGTCTGGCTCCTTTCCTCAGGATTAGTGTGTTTGTTTTGACTTTCCTCTCCGTTGCCCATCGACTGCCTACCTCACCCGCCACGCCCACAGGCAAGGGCAAGAGGCGAGGCCTTTCCGTCCATCAATATTTCATTCCCGGGGTGACATTTCTCCACTATCTTTTTCAGCTCCATCTCATTTCCAGAGCTGACCTCAGGCTAGACAGAGGGAGCGCCAATGTTGTGCGACGAGGCGCCCAGAAAAGTCAGCTTTATAGGTTGGTTTGTGGATGGATGGGGCAAAATAGACCCCAGACAAATGGGAGAAGATACCGGACGGACGGGCGAGAGAGGAAAGATTGATCACGAGGATTCGGAGCAAAAATGAGATTTCTTTTCCCTAAGTCAGAGGCTTTGGAGGTTTGGGCTTGAAAGTCTTTCATCTCTGTCTTCATTAGAGAAAATCTGAACGGGTATATTTTGTGATCTAATGAGTAGTCAAGTGCAAATAGGGTGCAGTAGCATGAAATTATTTTTGAGTTACACAGAAACAATTTAGTAAATCATAAATAAGGTGAATTCAAGTACAAGTAAAATCAGACATGCAGCACCCCCACATAGATTGGCAATCAATCAAGTAGTACCTATTATTTATTTCATTGGTCCAACATATAATGAACCAACTACTGGTATGAAAGTGACCACAGAAGAAGTAGACACATCTGGGGACTAATTCTCAGTTGAATGAGCACCCATATAAAGTTTCAGATGGATGGGCCACAATCTGACATTAGTCAAATGGGCTGCATCATTACATTTGCTGCTAAGTGCACTGTGATCCATCAGGTCCATCGCAATCTCTTTGGTAATTGCGCCACTTTTTCACAGGGCATTGTCTCTTGTCTCTCGCTTCACCTCTTCAACACGGGGATGATGATGATGATGACTATAACCCCCCAATTACCTGTAGTTTGGACTGGTTAACATCTGCTGATTGGACCATGCACTATTAAATCAATCACACCACAGATGATGTTACATTATGAAAAGTACTGTGTATATATCTCATATATCTCAACCTGAAATGCATTTGTTCACTGAGTGCCACTGCAGTGTTGTCTGACATGAAATTCATTGTCATTCTGATGTGGGTGCGGCTGGTATTGACGAAGATCTGTGCGGAGATTATTGTGAGACAGCTCGTTAATGACGGGAACATGTGCAAGAAATGACGTGCAGCGTCTTCTCCAGCTGTTGTGAGTGCATATCCGTGTGTGTGTGATTGAGAAAGTGACATTCAGCCGCCGCCGCACGTGATCCAGTGAGCGTCTCTTTCCATCAGTATTGTCGCAGGCTGGGCACCCTCAGACTGTCATTGACAATCTGCTGAGAGAAGGGCATCATATTGTGTTCACATTGGCCCAGACAGCAGAAAATAACACACCAGTTGGCTCACTTAAACTCTCAGAGCCAGAAACAGTTCACTCAATGGAGTAACATTTGTTTTGCTTATTTGAACTTTTTCTTTACAAAGACATTTACTTCAAACATAACACATTCAGTGAAACATTACCCCGCTGCTTCCATAGCCAATGAACCTAGTCGGAGCATTAGAGAAGTGAGTGTTTTAGGTTAGAACGAGTGACATACCAACCTACTCACTCACCAATGCGTTAAATATGGACATTTGGTCAGTGGCCCGCGGCGTCTTGATACCTGCAAACTATGCATGCAACAAGTGGAATCTGACACAACCTGGAGGTGAACGTGAGTTGGACAGCCTTTCCTCCAACTGTTAAAGCCTGAAGGTGCATTCCCATTGAGCGTGAATTGAATTTCAGAGGTAGTGCATGTAAAGTCCATGCAAAGGTAAGCGAATACAAATTCCCAAGCAGTTTAGCCCAGGATATACTATTTTAACTTGAGTTAAAAGAATGTTGTAATCCACCTGCGGCGGCATGACTCAACTTCATACATGTTTGGAGCAGAGAGGGAAAAAATGAGAGAAACTTGGTGGAAGAAAATGGTCAGAGGTGGATTTCTAAGATCAGTCAGGGGTGAGCTGTTGAACAAGAACACACACACACACTCAGGGCTAACATTGCTAGCTTGCTACAGCTAGATGATGTACAGCTCACTGTAAATGGTAAAAACACATATTTATGAATATTGTCAGAACATAACACAACAGTCTTCCAGAAGATGTGAGACAGGCCTCAACTCTGACAATGTTTAAATCCAGACTGAAAACAGTTCTATTTGACAACTGAAAGTATTTTATCCGCACTCTTTGCTTTTAATATAATTAATTAATGATTATTTTTATGTTTTTATGGAATGATTTTATTTGTCTTTTTGTAATTTTATGTAGCTGTAAAGCACTTTGTGCTCTATAAATAAACTTGCCTTGCCTTGCTTGTGAGTGCAATGAGTCTTCTGGAAATATTATAATATTAGAATGGGGACTTTACACTAACTTTATATTTATATCTATGCTATTATATTTTATTGTATATATTGTATACATGCTTTCTGCTGCTTCAAACAAATTTCCCCCTGGGTATGAATAAAGTATCTATCTATATATCTATCTTATCTATATATATATATATATATATATATATATATATATATATATATATCAGTGCATCTGAGCTGTGAGTCCACTGACTTCTGGGACTTCCTGTATCTTGCTGAGTATATTCTTTAACAAGGTTTCTCTGCTATATTACTACTGTATCTGCTGTATTTAGGTATACTAGAATGCTAGTCTGTACTGTCTTTCTAATTTGAACATTTTGAACTGCGATTTCTTGCTTTTTACACAAGTGACTGAAAAGTCAACGAAACCAGCTAGGATTGAAGTAATTGCTCTGTAATCCAAATCTACTAGGGACTAAACTATATTCTACTTTCTACCTTGAGGTAAACAGATCTTTGTCCTTAATCAGTTTGGCAAGAATTTCACATTCTAGCAAACTGAGACTTCACTGGTAGCAAGGAATCCCCTGCCTGAGTGCCGACTCTTACCAGTATCGATCGATAAGTGGGCAATTCCTTCAACGACCTGTGGGCGGGCTCATCCCAGCTGTAACTAATTATCGCCAACTTAGGTGTATAACCAGGTTGGGGCTTGTAGCGTCAGCTGAAGCGTCAGGGAAGACTCCTCGTATGAAGACTCGGAGGATAAAGACCTAGGAGTCTTTCATAGGAGTCAAGACTCGGAGGATAAAGAACTAGGAGTCTTTCGTGGGAGTCAAGACTCAGAGGATAAAGACCTAGGAGTCTTTCGTGGGAGTCAAGACTCGGAGGATAAAGACCTAGGAGTCTTTCGTGGGAGTCAAGACTTGGAGGATAAAGACCTAGGAGTCTTTCGTGGGAATCAAGACTCGGAGGATAAAGACCTAGGAGTCTTTCGTGGGAGTCAAGACTCGGAGGATAAAGACCTAGGAGTCTTTCGTGGGAGTCTTCGGTGGTGGCTGAGGGCGGCTGAGTATAAACATTTCCCTGTGATAATGTGTTTTCTTTCCATACCTGTGTGCACATCTACTCATAGATACTATAGACTGCGGACATGCATCAAAAATCCCTACTCTCTTATTTATCCCACCCGCTCCACACAGACCCAGCGCCTCGTCACAGGGGGCCTATGGAACTGCCAGTCAGCTAACCGCAAGGCGGACTTCATCTCTGGCTTTGCTATCAAGCAATCGCTGGACTTCCTGGCTCTCACTGAGACTTGGATCACACCAGACAACATCAACCCCTGCTGCTCTCTCCTCGGCCTTCTCCTTCAGCCACACACCCAGACCCTCCGTTCGGGGTGGTGGCACAGGTCTACTCATCTCACCCAAATGGAGTTTTGCTCTCTACCCGCTTCCATTATTTACCCCACTGTCTTTTGAGTTTCATGCTGTGACGGTTACTCATCCGGTTCAACTAACCATTGTTGTTCTCTACCGTCCACCTGGCTCCTTGGGAGACTTCTTGGAAGAACTAGACGTCCTCCTATCAAACTTCCCAGAAAACGGCCCCCCGCTCATCCTTCTGGGTGACTTTAACATCCAGACAGAGAAGTCATCGGACCTGCTACTCTTACTGTCTTCCTTTGCTCTCTCGCTCAGTCCACCCCCTCCTACTCACAAAGCTGGCAACCACCTTGACTATATTTTCACCAGAAACTGCTCTACAGCTAACCTCACTGTAACTGCACTTCTCTGAAGAAGGCAAGAGTCGACCCTCTCCTGAAGAAACCCACTCTCGACCCGTCTGAAGTCAATAACTACAGACCTGTCTCTCTCCTCCCCTTCCTTTCCAAAACTATAGCGCGAGCTATCTTTAACCAAGTCTTCCCCTATCTCCACAGGAACAACCTTCTAGACCCCCACCAGTCTGGATTCAAGGCAGGCCACTCAACAGAGACTGCCCTCTTTGCTGTCTCTGAGCAGCTTCACACTGCTAGAGCAGCCTCTCTCTCCTCTGTCCTTATCCTTCTAGACCTTTCCGCTGCCTTTGACACAGTGAACCACCAGATCCTTATTTCCTCCCTCCAGGACCTGGGTATCTCAGGCACCGCACTCTCACTCTTCTCATCCTATCTCACCGACCGCACTTACCGGGTAACCTGGAGAGGATCTGTGTCTGAGCCTTGTCCTCTGACTACTGGGGTCCCTCAGGGCTCAGTCCTTGGTCCTCTTCTCTTCTCTCTGTACACCAACTCTCTCGGCTCTGTCATTCGCTCGCATGGCTTCACCTACTACAGCTATGCTGACGACACCCAACTGATCCTCTCGTTTCCCCAATCCGCAACACAGGTAGCAGCACGAATCTCTGCCTGTCTGACTGACATCTCTCAGTGGATGTCCGCACACCACCTAAAAAATTAACCCGGACAAGACTGAACTTCTCCTCCTTCCAGGAAAAGGCTCTCCCACACACGACCTGACTATTAACTTCAACAACTCAGTGTTGGCTCCGACTCCGACTGCCAGGAACCTCGGTGTGACACTCGACAGTCAACTCTCCCTGACTGCCAACATCACCGCAATAACACGCTCCTGTAGGTACATGCTGTACAACATCAGGAGAATACGACCCCTTCTCACTCAGAAGGCGGCACAGGTTCTGGTCCAGGCTCTGGTCATCTCACGACTGGACTATTGCAACTCCCTCCTGGCAGGTCTACCTGCTAATGCAATTCGACCTCTACAGCTCATCCAGAATGCAGCTGCTCGACTGGTCTTCAACCTCCCGAAATTAACCCACACTACTCCGCTCCTCCGCGACCTTCACTGGTTACCGGTGGCCGCCCGCATCCGCTTCAAAACATTGGTACTTGCGTACCGTGCTGCGAACAGATCGGGTCCGGTCTACATCCAGGACATGGTCTAACCTCACACCCCAGCTCGTTCACTAAACTCGGCTTCTGCCAATCGGCTTGTAGCTCCTTCACTTCGAGCTAAACACTCAACAAAGTCACGACTGTTTGCTGTGCTGGCTCCTCATTGGTGGAACGAGCTCCCCATTGACATCAGGACAGCAGAAAGTCTCTACATCTTCCGTCGCAAACTAAAAACGCATCTTTTTCGACTATACCTTGAATAGGGAAGGTAGCGCCGTAGTAGCACTTTGGTAGCACTTAAATGTCTCTTACTGATAGCACTTTGTAGTTTAACACTTTAGTAGCACTTAAATGGCTCTTACTGATGGCACTTTGTAGTTTAACGTTATTGAAGAAATGGTACTTGCTTGATTCTTGTTGTTCTGAGTTTGGACTCATGGTTTAATGCACTTATTGTAAGTCACTTTGGACAAAAGCGTCAGCTAAATGACATGTAATATAATGTAATATCTATCTATCTATCTATCTATCTATCTATCTATCTATCTATCTATCTATCTATCTATCTATCTCAAACCAGAGATGGGTAAATGTGTTTGTCAGTTGGCTTTACCTTTCAGAATAGCCTACAGTTGTTCATGCACTTGTTATTTGGTGAGAACCATTGTAATTGGACTTCCATTTCTACAACACCTTTCTAGTCTTCCGACTCAACACAAAGCCCTTCACTACTTGTCAACATTCACCCATTCACACACCCATTCACACACACATTCTTATGGCATTACAGTCTGCCATACGAGGAGCCACCTGCTAATCCATTCATTCACACACACTCACACACTAATGTCTCCGTCTTCAGGAGATTGCCCAAGGACACTTTGACAGGAGGATCCGGGGATTGAACGTCCACTAACGCTCTTGCACTTAGTGGACGACCCGCAGTCTCCCCTTCTATCCAGCCAATTCCACCTTTTCATCCTCTCTCCAAAGAATGACGTTAACTTCAACTGCAGCTTTTGCTGTTTCATTTTTATGAACTTGCTTGGGCGCATGCTTAGAGCGCGCATGCGTCCACAGAACCAGGTCTGTCCATGGCAGTTCTTTTGATTATATCAGGAAAATCAGCAGCTCAATTCACATTTTCAGCCACAATATTACGGCTGGCCAAATTGTGGAGAAGAAAAAAATAAATGATATGTTTGTTCAACCGCTGCCCCCCATAGACCTTTAACTCACATTGAGTGATGCACGTGTTTGACAGTAAATTCCCGTTTTCACATTCATCTTCTGCAGAGAGAAAGTTTCACGGTGCTCACTTTAAATTTCAGTGTAACATGATGAGTGTTATTTTGTGTTATTTTTGTGTTATTTTGTGTAGTCACTGCAGATTTTGGAAGCCAATCACGTCCCGAGATGCAGCAAACAAAAATGTGGTCTTTTTTTTTTTTTTTTTTGATTTTGGACCGGGTAATTTAACTGTTTTGGTAGAAAAAGAGACTAATTCTGATTCAAAGCAGAATATTTTTTATAAATCTGAAATCTCATTTGTCCCTCTAGTTCACATTGATTGCTAATCTACTAGATCCATTTCTCAAATATTATTGACTTTAAGTTCGGTTTATGTTGTTGTTTGCATTTAAATTCATATATTACAGGAATCCTCTGAAAGCAGAATACAAAATGACTAGGTGGACAAATAAAAGACAACATTATGAATAAAAAATCTTGTTATTTTAGAGGGGACACCTGTGCATATAAATGCCATTTTAGGACTAGGTTGAAATAAACATAGTTTTAAGATACAAAGTCATTTAGCTTTGCTTGCACCTCCCTATTCATAGTAATCACTGCTCACCATTGGACAGCTGCACAGTCTGTCAATTCTCTTCGTTCACTGCAGTCAAATTTGTTTTTTCTTTTTTTCTTTGACTTGAAAAGCGGATTTGTTGCTGACGGATTGATGAATCCCTGTGGACCGTTTGGCTGTATAATTTAACTGAGCACTGAGCAGCTCCCGGAAATAAACACATGTAATTATGTGAAAATTAAACTAGCTGCTGCTGAAAAAATGAAGTGTTCGATGGAATGCAGTGCATTAGTGTTGCAGATCTCCTTTTCTGTAGCAGATGGAAAAAATTCAGTATCTCCCTCGCACATTATCAGTCTTAATGACTCTTCATGAAATGTGCTCTGCATTGCTAACAATTGTAAAGTTATATACAATCGAATATCTGTTTCACCAAAGTGAAGCCAATATGGAAGTGCCTTAAACTTGCATTATCTTTAACAGCCATCAGGGGGCAACTCCTCTGGTTGTATAGAAGTCTATGAGAAAATTACTCTTTCTTGATTTATTCCCTCAGTAAACATTGTAAACATGAGTTTATGGTCTCAATATCTAGCTTCAAGTCTTCTTCAATACAGCATGATGTTCATTTAGTAAATGATGGTCATTTAGAGTCAAACAGACCATAAAGCAGGGTATCCTTGAGGGTGGGGCTACCTTGTTATTGACAGGTTGCTGCCGTGTAGTTGTCCGTTCTAGGAATTGTCCGTGTTTTTGTACTAGAACTTTAACCCTTTCACCGTGTGTTTTCAGTTCATGAAAGACCAATGTTCGTCGCCTCTACGTCTTCTTCAGGCTTCAGTTGTACTCAGCTCCACTGTCTTGTGTCACTTCTGGTTGCAAAAAAACAAGATGCGACGGACAAAATGCAGAACTCAAGGCTTCAAAACCATAATAAACAAACCAATGGGTCACATCACGGTGACTGGTCCAGTTATTTTATAGGATCTACGTTTTTTACTAGTACTAGCTAAGTGGTTTTCTAACAATGGGTACGTTTTCTTCCCTTAGTACCTCTTTCATGTATGAATGTAATATCTATCTGACAATACCTCAGAATAATTCATATATTTACATGTCATGCTGAGCCATGGCTCTCCTAATACGTGACAGCCTTACAAGATATATTATTAACAGGTGACAGAGGATAATGATGCTTGAAGGTGTACATGCTGAAAGAGACTTATAGTGCCTTGTGTCCTTGACGATGATGAATGCTTTTCTGCTCTGTCCTAATTAATGACATAAGACGACTAATGCTGGTTCCGCTAATGAAAAATACAGATTTTCATGCAGCACATCATACGCCTCACTCCCCCGCTCAGTACATCATCCCTGCTCATATTCTCTGTCCCATCTGAATACAAGTCCAGTGTTTTTCTAATGTGCAGGTCTCCTACACATTATGATACACGCTCATGAAAACAGTTTTAATATTTGATATGTGTATGCATCATATATTATTTTATGTTTTCTTTCATTTTAGAGGGAGTATGGAACTTTGACAACATAAATAAGAGTGAAAGAAGGGCATAGCTTTGGTTTCAGAAGTGTGGGGTTTAGGGTCTGCTGTAGGCTTTGGGCGTCAGCAAATTGTGATTAAAATGTATCTACTTCTCTGAAATTTAAAAAAATTATTTTTTGATTAATTTAGAAAACAATTGGCAGATGAATCAATATTGAATACTATGTGAATGGCGGCCATCAAACCTGTGGATGGTTTCCCCTAAAACATGCAAAGGAGGACGAGTCCTAACCAGCCCCACCAAAGGTGAGGCAGCCTTTATTTGGTCTGACAGGCAAAATCCTGGGCACATCATTCCAATGGAAACTCTGTACAGTTCACAAAGCTTTCGCAGTGAAAACATAGTGATAACCAACTTAATCTCGCAGAATCACCATGAATAACCACGGCCTCTTGGCTGTGCATTACAAGATGGTGGCACGTTTTTCGTAAATTACGTGTCTTTACCATGGATACAATTCATCATAGGATTTATGGAACACACATTCAGAACATGGTTTGCTATGGAACTTCGGTAGCGTATAACTTCAAGATAACTTCTTGTTCATTCTTACGGGACACAGACACTGATTTCCTGGTTGGAAGCCCCGTGTTTGATTGATACATGGACTTTGATTACAGCATATTTCTGTTGAACCTGGGAATACACAATCCATTGGCATTGTTTCCCGGCACTGTAATCAGGTCGAGGTCATTTGACGTATTTGTGTGAGATAAGGCTGTAATAACTGAAGGCAATGTAGACACATATATCAAGAGTTTCATCAACTCAGACATTTTCTTATTAGGATTGTGGCAGCTGGACCGTCAGATATTACAGGGTATATCACATTGAAACTATGTGAAACTCTATGGGATGCCAAAAATAGTATTTTGAGAGCATTGTGAAGGAGATTTGTTCTCAAGCCTTATTGGAAAGTACACCCTTGAACTTGCCTGTGCAGGTCCGCTGCAGCACAGGAAATGAGAACCGTTCTCTCTGAAGCTCATCTGTATCGCCACACGAGACGCAGCATATGACGTCGTCATGATCTTTGCCATCGATGTTCCCCTCGGGTGAGCCACTTACCTTGGCACTGACACATCCCATTACTCTCACTGTGGGGCAGTATATGGTTTCCCTTTCACACCTTTTATTCTGAATCAGGGATTTGGCATGCGGTGTGAAGCTCTGTGCCAGACTGACGATGAACGGGCTGTGACCCAAGCTGCAGTTTGGTGGGGTGTGGATGCACTGACACACTCCAACAGAAGCTGTATGCTGGTGGGTGGGTGGATAGATATAAGAGCTACAAAGCAAGGGCTCTTTCTGGTGGTACGTGTATCTTGAGGAACAAGTTGGTGCAAGTTTAGACTTGCTACATGTTACATTTTGGATAAACAAGTGGTATTGCTCTGCGCAGCAGTGAGGGCTTTGCAGGGCTGAGCATTTTGTCCTGCAACGCCCCCACAATGGCCACTGCACTAGTTTTCTCAATAAGTGTAAATTGCTCAGCAATTGCATGTCCATCCCATATCAGCCTGATGAAATGACCATGACAACTTCACAGCGCATTAGGTGGATTGGGGTGCGTAATGTGTGAAAATTGTGTTCTGGCAATATGGATTCTTTGGCATGGTTGCGTGGTGCGCCCGTGGAAGGTGCTGTGTGCGCAACTGATCGTATGTGTAAGGAAAAAGTAATAATGCTACTCCTAATAATAATAATGCTAATAAGTTACTCCTTTCCTTACTCGGCCGCTGAAGCCGACACTCGCAACATGAGATGTGAGTTCCCGCTTTCTTCTCACATACTCCGTAGCTCTCTCATAGCCCATTGGCTAACTAGCAACTGGCTACCTAGCCCTACCACATCTACAAAACAGGAATTATGTGGTGTAGTAGTAAAGCCCGTCTCTTGCTTGATTTGATTGGATGCTTGGGGCAAGTGTTAAGAATATTTAGAAGATAATATTTAATCTGTTATGCACTAGAACCGCTAGGAAACACGGCATACCATAAGAGAAACAATAGCACATTGCGTGCCACCCCCTCGTAGTGCATTGTTATTGTGAGAGGTTTTGGATAATTCACGTATTTCTGTGGGATCATGTTGTGCCACATTATGGTCTGGTTCCAAACGGACTTGATTTCTTTCGCGGATGACCGATCACTCCGCCGTTCAGCTCGGTTGGTCTTCTCGTGTTGAGCCATCAACCCACCTTGATTTTCTTTCATTTTCCCTAATTGGCTACATGATTACGCCAATTAATCTCTATTCCCCTGCCACTCAGCGTGGTGGCAGTGGAACGAAAAGATCAGCCACGTTGCTGTCAGCTGGCAACGATCCGCAGAGTAGTTTGCTACATATGGATCGCTGGGGTCTTGGAAAAAAAGATTGCATTCTTTTTTCGACTGCTTTTCCACTTTGCACCATCATTCTCAGGGGTTAATTAGGATTTGCATGCTCTCGTGCCTCCCATTAATTAACATTGGAGACTTCCCAAGCTGTGTTGGGAACTGCCGCATAAGCATCAGTGCAGAAAAGACTGCTTGTGTGTGTGCGTGTGTGTTCCTCTTCGCTGGCATTCAAATGCGTGTAGCACATACACAGGACTGTTAGAGTGTGAAGGTTGGTAATGGCTGCATGCTACTGCTCGGCAGCTCCTGAGCTGAAAGCATCCGGACAGCTTTGAGTACACAGACGGATAAACGTGTAAATGTGCCTCCTCTGTCTGTTCGTCCTCTCATGGACAAAATATTGTGGTTGGGGAAATCATCCTCATTTGTAGACCGGCCCTCCGTTAAGCCTTCCGTTTCTCACACTCTTCTCCCTCTTCCAATAAGCTCCTGTTAGCGCATCCTATTTGTGAGGCTCCCAACATGTCCATTAGCATCGGCCAGAGCAGTGAGGGACGCTGATTAAAAGGGATGATTGTTCTTTCATTGCCCTTGCTCATCGTGTGGGAAACAGAAACTGTGTTAATGGGTCCTCTGAGTGGGCAAAACCTAACCCATACTATTGTTCATGGGTTCAATATAATAATGTAATACATGATAGCTTTTCCACAGGAGTAGCTTTTTTTATATATATATTTTTATTTTCCTCTATTAGAGCCTTTGCATATTTTCCAAAAAGAACACAAACAGCCAATATGTTACCAAGAGTGGTGTAGTCTTGAACCTAATTAAAAGCAAAATATTGTTTTGGAATTAATTACAAAAAAGCAATGTTGCAAAGATATGACATTGGCAAAAATCAGAGTTTGCCCACAAATTAATGCAGTTATTTTGGCAACACAGAAACAATACCAATGGAAAGTCCATTCTTCATAAATCTCTGTAATGTTCATAATCATGACAACATATAATAACAAGGTTTCTAAAGTATTATAAGTGGTGGACATAAGGCATTATAAATTCAGCCATTCATAATGCTTCATACCGCTATGCCAATGTGACAGTGTGTGAAAGAAGAATGTGGAGCCTGGGTTACACAGCACATTATAACTACCGTGACTTTAACCTGTTCTAAAGACAGAGAACTACTCTCATGATCATATTATACATTTTTAATGTTTCTGAAATGGAATCATGTCTTATATCCCTGTGTATTAGATAATAGTTACTTCAAACACTAGCGTCGACAAGTATCCGTGTGAGGCCAGTAGTGCAGGCACTCCACAGGGAGAGAATGTGATGAAAGAAAGGTGATTTCCAGGGAAGGTATTTCCCTTCTTTTGAACAGCAGCAGTCAATTACTTTAAGAAGTGATCACCACTAACAAGCTACCAGTTAGCAATGTCCATGCTATCAAAACCACACCAAAGGATGGACTCTGAGGTCAGCCATGAACACAGCCGTTACAGCTTCATCATCTGCATCATGAGATAACCCAACCACGAAAAAAAGTTTCCAAAATAGAAAAATCCAAACGGTGCTGTCAGGTAGACATTGTGTCGCGGTGCAAGACGGTAAAGCTGGAAAAAAAAGAGAGTTTGAAACAATGGTGCAATAAACTGTCTCTGGAGAGAGTGTGTGTGTGTGTGTGTGTGTGTGTGTGTGTGTGTGTGTGTGTGTGTGTGAGAGACAGAGGGAGAGCGAGCATGACGGCTGAAAAAGTAGTTCTCGTCCATTGATTTCCAACTAACAGAAAACGGGAGTGTCAGTGTCAATCAGCGACACCAATCCTATCGTTGGGAGGAGAGGCCCACTCCCACTTCTGCACGCTGTTCATCCGTACTGATCAACTGCAGCATGGAGAGCTGATAGTAAACAGGCAACTAAAGGCCTTAACACTCTTTTTCTGGAACAAGGTCAATATTTAAGAGCTTTTGCAACGCGAATGAAGGCAACCACCAATCATAGTCTGTGGAATGTACATATACAACACTTGCACTATAGTTAAAGAATTAAAGAATAATTTGGAGAGCGTAATTGAATGCGACTCTTCCTCATTTAAGAGTCTGAGTGGGCGACCTTGGCTCAGTAGAGCAGGGTCGTCCTTCAATCAAAGGATCAACAATTCGACCGGCTCCATGTCCATGTGTCCTTGGGCAAGACACTTAACCCCAAATTGATCCTGCAGACTGTTCCATCGGTGTATGAATGGCTGTGAATGGTTAGGAATGGGTGAATGGTGACTTTTAGTGGCCGCAGTAATTATGACGGGACTAAGGCAGGAAGTGACGTCGTTTAACGAGAGGCAGCGTCTGCGTAGGGAGGTCGGGTTGGATTGATGCAACAAACAAACACTGTTAGTCAACATTGACTTATTTTAACCCTAATTTATGTAACGTTATTAACTCACACATGTAACTTAAGTTACTTATTTTAACCCAAACTATGAACTTTCCATCATCTAACCAAGAGGTTTTGTTTCAATTCACAAATTTCTGGAGTCATTGGTCAACAACCTATTCTGTCGTTTAGGAATAAGGAACTTCTGCTTTTATCAGGAGGCACTAGTTTTGCCTGCTTAATGGAAGATCTAATGATTGGATTGCATCATATCTGATCTCTCTGCATTAGGTCTAGGTAGGCCGTAGCTATGTCTTCCCAGGTTCGAAGACACTATATATCCTTTCAAACGAGGATATAAGAAAGGGGCCACTGTCTCAACTTCCATTTCAAACTTGTGTTGCCACAAGACACTGTCAGCTTCCTGTATGACCAGGAAGTGAATAACAACTGAGATCCAAACACGCTCTAATAATGTGGGGCTCTGCTAGCTGATGGGACCCGCCAGCTAACAGTCGGATTTATATGTTGGGTGAGGTTAACTCATCGCCCCACATTACCTTTAATTGGAAAAAGGACAAATATGTATATGCCACATCAACACATGGAAACTGGATTTGAACTTTAAATACGAGGCACCAAGGCATTAAAGACTGCCTCAGCTGTTTGTTACACTTGGTCTGTTTTATATTTAAGTCCTTTGTATTGGAGTAAAATACTATTAATTATTATCCTAGTAATTCAACATTTCTGGCTGGATATTCCAGTTTTGGTATTTTTTTTTTCGTCAATTATGTTTTATTAAAATTCATTGATGCAGCATCTTATTTGACTGTCTTATATTCATATTGAAGGCCTGTGTCGTCACTTAAGTCTCATTAGACCTCATGTTGGGAATGACATGAGGCCACCATGCTGCATGTTCAGTCCTGAGATGAATCAAGAGTAATCTGTGTGGGTGTGCTGCATCTTTACTACTATTTTAGAGAGACATATTTACAATAAAACATAGTTCTGACCCAAATACGGTACGTTGCTGCGATAATAACATAGGGTGTGTTTGCCCCGATGATGAGCCATTGTAATTGTTAAAGGCCATACGGTGGGATTCTAACAAAAGAGGGTATTGATTGGCTCGCGCCTGCCTGCAGTGGGAAGACAGTGATATATTGGATGAAGGAGAAGGGTACATTTTATATGAACCATCTCAGCAGCTATATGGCCCCTTAGCTCTCTGTGAGTATTTATCGTCCTGTACACACGGTTCTGCCTCACCGGATCCATACACTTCTAAAATTAGTCATTTTAAGGTTGAATGGCAGAACTTTAAATACCTCAGATTTTCTCAAAAGGCTCCCCCCCCTCCCCCCATCTGACTGTGACATCTTTGCTTTTTCGTAGGCTAGTTGAGGCTATAGCTGAAATCTTTTCGTAGCATTTTGTTTGAGGGTGGAGAGAAATATTGGGTTTCTTTTTTCCTTTATTCTAAATCCCATCCAAAAAAAAAAAAAAAAGAAAATAATAGTAGAAAGGAGGCTTCAAATTTGCAGGTGCATCACAAATGAAAGTGAAATACAATTTGCATCCAAACTCAAAAACACATACCGGTATACTGTTTTCTTTTCCATACACATTTGAAAAGAGTACGACTGTGTCTGCTTTTTGGTGAGGAAGAGAACGCCGTTCCACAATTAAATTGAAATTCATACAGTTATTAATTTAGAAATGTACAGTAGTTTATTAGCCATTTATTAGTGTACAATGTATACTACAGTACAATTGGGCATAATCTACATATGTTGTGCTCCAGTAAAATACATGTATTTCTTGCAAAGTATATTATACTATTGTGAAGTACAGTATAATGAAACATAGGATAGTATAGAGCTGAAATGACTAGCTGATCAAAACGTGAGTGTTTCCAAGCACCAGACTCCCTTTAGAAAACCGCCTGCCCCGCTCAGTCCTGGTTCTGGTTCTCCCGGGCCTCTCTTCCCTCCAGCGGAACCAGCACTCATAGACTGTATGTAAGAAGCATTCATCGTGACATCACCCATTGGTTTTGAATTTGGCCGTCACCATGTTGTTTGTTTGCAACCAATGAACAGAAGTGACCATATTTTGCATGCGGAGTAGTGACGTAGAGACACTGTATACGGCAGTGACCTGCCAATCACAGTGAGCCCCGCCCTAAAGCATACCCTGCTTTATGGTCTCTTTGACTCTAAATGGACCTTCATCTTTTTTAATGAACATCACGCTGTATTGAAGAAGACTTGAAACTAGAGATTGAGACCATAAACTCATGTTTACAATGTTTACTGAGGGAATAAATCAAGAGAGAAGTTATTCTCTCATAGACTTCTATACCCTAAATGGTTTTGTTTGATCTTGCAGTAAATCTGACACGATGACAGGCATTAAGAATATCTACATAGAAATAGCTAATCTTCACACTCAGTCTCATTTACTGATGTAGGTCATATAGAGGCTCAATTCGTACATTTAAACTGTTTCAGAAATACTTACATTTCTTGTTGTAATTTTAAAAATAAACACTATTTACATGATTAATTAAGTTAAAGGCTCTTAAACAAAAAATGACTTAAAGCTCTTATAATGTATCTTAGAAACAAGCAATTTAAGACCTGAGTAACATTTGATGGACACATAGACTAAACAAATAATAAACAATATATAAATGTATTCTCTCTTGCAACCCCTAATATTGTACAGCGTGGAATATAGTGTAATTTCATGATATTTTACATACTGTTCATTCTTGTCCTGGCAGTTTATTGAAACGTGCATGATAGTCACACAGCTTGTGTTACCATTCCTATTAGTAATAAAAACATAGTGCTCAATAAGTCACCGTTTGAGAGCTTGGAACATGTATTGATCAAAACAAGAAGCACGAGCAGTCCCCATGCTCAGACAGGTTGTAAACAAAGCCCTGCTGTAGCTTCAGGCTGGTCGACCCCCGTTGGCTTGTGTGATCATCCAATTGGATTTCCTGCCCCCTTCGGACTCTGTCATGGGGGCGTCACTACGTTCCCAGATCTCAGCAATTAACTGAGTGAGTGAAATGATGGCCACAGCTGCTGAAAAAGAGAGCCAAGTTGAGTCAGTCCAGAATAGAGCTCAGAGCTGCAGGTACTGTTCTGTCACTCACATTCGGTGTCTCCTTCATAGTCTTTAACCTCTCAACCCACACTCGTTCTGTAACTGTACTTTTTTTTATTTCTTGCTGCCCTATCGTGTCCTCCTTGCAATGCATCACCACGGAGACTATTAATGTAACCTTTTGAGCTCTCACTTTCGATAGAGAGGAATATGTTTGTAAAAAGCAACCTCCGGCTGTGTTTTTGTTGGCTTTGGTCTTTTTGCTCAGTCAGCAAACGATCTTCCTTTTCAGATTGACTTTGACATTCCAAATGCACGCAGCTACACATTCAAAGAGAGTACTTCATTGTCTACCTTGGCACGCCGACTATGGTGTGGTAAAAGTCTCCACAGATTTCCGTCCTGGTTGGTTTGGCGTCACTCATGTTTATTGGTGTTAACAGCAAGTGCACTTCAATACTGCAGTTCCCAGAATTCTGGAGGCAGCACACGGTGGTTGAGCAGCAGCTTTGTCAGCTTTGTTCACACTTGGTCACATAAACGACCTCTCGTCCATGACGAAGAAAGACAATAGTTCCCACATGAAACTGATCACAACAAGGTCTGCGGATTATCTCGAGAACCCCAGTTATGATTTCTGAAAAGAGATTTTTGTGGTATTGAGCACCACAGACATCTCGACAGCAGATGACTCCAAAACTAGGCAACTTACACCAAAACAATGTGGTTTGATAAATAGCACTACAAAGAAAAATTGGACATTGGAGGTGAACTGTCCCTTTAAGTAGCAACAACTATAATTCTTCACCTTGGAAGAAGCAGACCAGAACTCGCCAAAGTAGGAGTTATGATCTTTCCTTATTCAAATCGCAAATCAAAACCAACCTGTTCAGAACTGCTTTTAATGTGTGATTGTTTGCTCCATGTTTTTTATTATTTTAATTTATTAGGGTCCGAGCCACTGAGAAAGTCCCTATTTGTTTTATTTGTTTTACCTGTATTTTAGTTATTCTTATTTATTTATTTTTAGCTTTTAGGATGTTATAATTAAGTGTCTTTGAGTATCATGAAAAGCGCTATATAAATTCAATGCATTATTATTATTATTATGTTGGAATAGTCGTTATGGGTCAAGACAATCTAACCCGTACCATCTAGAAGAAGTGAGACAAATAAAGCATATTCATTCAACAAAAATTGAGTGAGCCAATATCATGTAATCCTCAGAGATTGAAGAGCAATGCCACCTCCTACTGCATGTTGTTACAGTGCATGTTCATGCAGTGCATGTTCATAAAGTGCATGTTGTTACAGTGCATGTTCATGCAGTGCATGTTCATAAAGTGCATGTTGTTACAGTGCATGTTCATAAAGTGCATGTTGTTACAGTGCATGTTCATACAGTGCATGTTCATGCAGTGCATGTTCATACAGTGCATGTTCATACAGTGCATGTTGTTACAGTGCATGTTCATAAAGTGCATGTTGTTACAGTGCATGTTGTTACAGTGCATGTTCATACAGTGCATGTTCATACAGTGCATGTTGTTACAGTGCATGTTCATACAGTGCATGTTCATACAGTGCATGTTCATACAGTGCATGTTGTTACAGTGCATGTTCATAAAGTGCATGTTGTTACAGTGCATGTTCATACAGTGCATGTTCATACAGTGCATGTTGTTACAGTGCATGTTCATACAGTGCATTTTCATACAGTGCATGTTCATACATGTTCATACAGTGCATGTTCATACATGTCCATACAGTGCATGTTCATACAGTGCATGTTCATACATGTTCATACAGTGCATGTTCATACAGTGCATGTTCATACATGTTCATACATGTTCATACAGTGCATGTTCATACATGTTCATACAGCTCTCGCTCACCCTCTGTGTAACCTTCCCAAAAACACATCTAAAGTCTGTGATTGTTATTGCTTGACTCAACTCAGTCACAGTATAATGAATACAAGCCAGAAGAACTTTGGCAACAGCCAGTTCATGTTTTTCATATTTATTCGTGAATATGAAAAAGTTTCATATTAATTTGTGAATAGGAAATAAGGTTTCATAATCGGTTCTGAGACCGTAATGGAGTCATTTTCCAGCTCAGGCAATTTTCGAGTCTGCGGAAGTTCATACAAAAATGGACAGCAGCTAATTGTTTGGTCTGAAGGAAAAAGGTATTAAATGTGCAGAAAGCAGGAATGATATTTAGATGTACTTTTACAATATTAATATTGCTGTGATTCCAATAAAAGTTGAAAAATAACCAATGTCCTGAAAAAAACGTCATTGGACAGGACACCGCTAAGCACGGCTGGAGCAAGTGTGTCTGGTTGCGGTGTAATCCTCTAGTCGAGATCTACTTTGCACACAAGTCTCGGTACCGCTGTCCCCCCTGGGTCATAAGGGCCAATGCATTATGGAGTGACATTCATATCCCATCTATAACCTGCAGCACCCTGCCATAAGGCTGTGACATTTCACTTCATTAAGTCCTCAGTTCATTTGATGTTCTGGTCCCAGATACAGGGCCGGTGTGAAAGGATGGCGCTTGACGATGAATTAAACATGGCGGGTTTAAATATAGACTTCATGGGACAAAGGGGGCAGTATAGTTGCTCATTCTCCAACCCTCTAACGTCCCCTGACATCATCGCCTGGCTGACGGCTGATGGCGACGCATTTTAAATGGTATTCTCCTTCGCTTATTGGTAACAAATCTCACGAAAAGACCAAATCTGATCATTTATTGATGCAACTAACAACTGTTGTGTGATGTGTGTACCTCTAATGTCAGCTGCTGTATCTCCATTGTTGTCCAAAAACACATCAGCGAGCCACACTGTTGCAGCGGCTGACATATTCCTTCATTGCCATGAGCATTCATACTGCAGTATATTTTGACTCAATCCCACACGTACTGCTGTAAATACCACTGCACCGAATTCATATGAATCCACAAGTGACAATAATCAAATGCACATATTACTCCTGATTTAGTACTGTTTGCCAAAAACTAGATATTTGTAAGCCGTATTAAAAGATGTATGTCTGCATAAGGAATGAATAAGAGTCAGACTGAAATATATAGTCTTCATGGGATTTTTTGACAATAACAAAAATATATCATGGCATGAGCCTTATCCTTCAAACTGGTAATAACTGACTTTCAGGCCAAGCTTTGAAGACAATACCATCACCTGATGAAGTTGATATGGTCAAACAGTTGTCTATTTATTATTTAAACATCTGGCTGACAAGGAGTGCCTTAACCATTCATTTGGAGTGGTTTCCCCTTACACGATAAATGCGAGCGCAGTACTGACTCTTTGCTCTGTTTTGGTCTCCACCAGCCACTGAGAAACATATCTGGCTCTTTAGGTAGCGTACAGTGGCTTTAGCTACGCTTGTTTGTTAAATTCAGCGGCCTGCTGCGAATGGAAAAGATTGATGAGACCGGCAGGACTCAGCCAACAGTAAGATATCTGGCTGTCTGAGCAAAGAGACACTAATACACTATAACGGTTGGTAAATGACTCTCTGTGAGTTCATCTCTTTGAACGAGGCCTTTCACATTACACAATGTCACCTGATTCATGTACATTTTATATATAGAATTATAGATTAGTGCAGCTTGAAGGATGTTAGTTATTAGACTTAATTTTCAAATAGATATTCAAATGGGGGATATAATCGAATGCAGTACAGCTGCAGTTTTTTACACGGTGACATCAAGTGTAGATTTAGCAGTTTGTGTCTTCTATCTTTCCAGAGGTAATTATGGGGTTAACTGGCATATTGGACTGCATCTTAATGTGCGTCCTATATTACTAATGAAATGACTGGCGGAATCCTGCCCTTGATTAACACATTCAATAATGTGCACCGTGTCAGCCACACTTGCTTAGCAATACAAATCACATGTGGATGGTATCGGGCGTGCGTGTTGGGCAGTCGATGAAGAGAAATGAATAAGAGGAATCAATGAACTGCAGTTACTCAGCTCCATATTTCAGAAAGCTTAAAAATAACATTCTAAAGCCCCTTTCCTACTGTAAAACAATAAAATAACACCCACCCCAAAGGTTACAATGTGCATTAATTCCTGGGACTAATGACTTCAGTAGAAAACATGACAGCTGGGTAGAGACGATAACCCCCCCCCCCCCCCCCCCCCCTCCCTCAAGCGTTTTCTTTTTCTTTGTCATTCAGCCACAAATTCTGTCTGGGAAAAAAAAAAACAGGAAGCCATACTGGCAATGGGAAAGGACTCAGCCCTTTTCAGCAGGGTTTTCCCGCGTTCAAAAAAACCCTTAAAGTAATTATTTACCACACAGCTCGTCTCAGAAACCTTTAAGCTCCTCTCAGCCACTTAAGCAAATAAAAAGGTAGCGCTTCCACACAAGATACAGCGGATACCAATTAAAGTGAGTCTGTGAAGCGTGCCAGTACCACCTGTCCATCTCCAGAAAGTGCTTGTTGCATTCCTTGGGTACAATTTAAGTAGAAAAATACACACAACCAGCACAAATACAGCCTCCAGTCATCCACTTGGCAGACCCTGCTTTTCCCCCAATGCACTGAAATATAAAAGTAGCTGCAGAGCCGTGTGCAGGAAGGATTTGTGTGGTTACACACAGTACGTAGGGCTTTTCTTATTCGTAGTACGGCTAAGTGAGAATTATTTTGATCTTAAGAAGGATGATGAATGGTATCACCATAATGAAAGAAATACCACATGGTGATACGATGTTAACGACAAAAACAGCAGAGACAGCTGGGTCTGAATTAAACTTAATCTGCGTCTGTCTTTTGAAACACACTCAAGGCGCAATGAAACCTCACAGGTTTCCAGGGTGGCAGACTCATGGACATATTTCTCATTTCATGTGTATCCCTGCATTGTTACTGGTATAATGAAGTGTTGCATTGTGTTTTGCAATGATTTCCCAGTTTACACCATTCCAATGTTGTCGCATGAGGTTGCGAGAGCAAGGCGAGTAAAGGTTACATGTGCGTCTTGTAGAGACGATGCATTTACATGATTTAATCATCTCGGTAGCAATCCAATCCGATCCAATTACACTTTTGCTTATTTGAGACCAAGACGTGCAAAGTGCCTATTCGCGCCTAACCTCACTGGTTTGGTTCAAACAAACCCCAGTGCACTTTGTGAAAACTGTCAATTGAACCCTGGTACGAACCAAACAACAGGACTGAGACTGCTTGAAATGGAGGTTCTAGGTCCTGTAGAGCAACTACAGCATTTTCGAATACAGCAGTAGTAGTTGTTTATCTCAGAAAGTGATCTTATATTCAGTCAGTAGAAGTGATGTATATAGTTATGTAAATCAATCACAACCAAAGCCGTAGGGACTGATCGTATCTCCATATTTAAATGGGGATACGATCAGTCACGGATCAGATCAGCAGAATACAGATGTCTTTTGTTGTTTTGTTACAGCAGCTGGTATCCAATGCTTCAGACTTCTCTATCTCCTTTAAACCGCTCTATATCTCTTCTTGCCAAACACTACATTTAACGAGATATCCTTGAAACACATCATGATAACGTTATAATTTAAATAGTCATTTCAACTTAATAGAGCTTGAGCGCATCCGAATGGAATTAATGGAACAATAGCAGTTAGCTGCTAACATTATTAGTTCTCCTCCTGCGGATTTCAATACAGATTTGATAATATCACATTATCAACGACCGGTTACTAGAAGGCAATGACCCAATTGTACGCTTTTACTGACTATCGTCCGATAACGATCAGCAGTTCACACTATGACATCTGCTAAAAATGTTTGCCTTGACTTAAACAAGTTTCAGTAATATGACTTATGTCTAATCATCCGGGAATTGAACAGCGAGGCGACTGAGCTATCCACCACACCACCGTTGAGTCACCCTCAAAAAAGGTTCAGTGTAGTTTTAAGTGTCATAACGTTGAAATATCTTTCTTTATGTTGTCATTTAGCACAAATCATTTTTCTGTACACATGATATAACTGCATTTGGAGACTTCCAGAGAGGTGACCTAGTGATGAAAGACCTTGAGGTAATGGAAATGCCCCCGTTGGAGGAACAGGGGGAAAAAGCAGGTTGGAGGCAGAACTGCTGACTGCACGGAACAATGCAGCATCCAGGTGCAGGCCCCTTTGAAGAGTACTCTGCTGCTTCCCTGAGGTGGAACAGTTACATTATTCTCCAGAGAAGCGTGTGTTATGTTCACCTGCTTTTGTTGCTGACAATGTTTTAGAGGATGGTGATGGTGAGGAAGAGGAGAACAATGTGATCGGGATGCAAAGCGCAAGGGTGAAAAACAACGCTGCGGATATTGCAGTCGGGGATTCTCTCTTTTACACACTAAATATGTTCATATTTCATGAGCATACTCGCACACATTAGTAGCGTGCCCGTTGTTAAATGGAATGCAATTCCCACTGGACCTCGTTCTCAGCTTGCATGTCCAGTAGTGTCAGAAATGGGGTGGGACTGGAGCGCTCGGCACACAGAAGAGGAAACTGGCGGTCCGCCTCCTTTGCACATCCATAAATAGTCTGCAGTTCTGATGAAAATCAAACGTGTCATCATTAGCGCGCTTCGCGGCGTGGAGGAATTAAAACGAGCCGAGAGGTAATGTGTTAGCGCATTAGCCGTGATGGACAAGGTTAATGAATCCCTGCATGCAAACCTACGCAAGAGCGGCGTCGTCACATGTTCTTTTCCGCATCGTAGGTATCACTGAAGCAGCTCTGAACTGTGCTAATACTGGGAAATTCCACCCCACTGGCACACGGTGCACACAACAAGTCAATTAGAATGAGTCAGGATGGCTCGTTAAATAAGGCTCAGTCATTAATTAAATCTCTTTATTGACGATGTCTAAAAGGTTCGCTTTGCAGAGAAGGTGTGGTGCTCATCTATCTCTTAATCTCCTAATCTAATCAGAAAATGTTACTCGTTTATCTCTGGTGGGGAAAAGAAATAGTCAGAGGCTACAGGGTGTACAATGTTAGACACTTGTCTGCTCAGCGGGCGATGGGTGGCACATTATTGGACGCAGCTTGTGCTGAGCCACCGTAGGTGATCCCTGCTGATACACACACAGGAGAGGTGTAAAAACACAAGAGTGGCATTGCACTGTGATGGAGTGTTACACACTTTATAGACGGATCAATCCAAAAACAACGACGCAGCAGCTTAAATTGAACCTCCGAAGTTAATGTTGTCAATAAACTGACATGCAGAGGATGCGACTGATAATCAACTTTTTCATGGTACAAAGGACCTTGTTTCCCCGCTGCATCTGTAGAATCATGAAGGTTGTCATAGAATTCTATATGTTCAAATAGTTACTCCTCTGAGCACATTGACGTTGCTACAAATGAGATTGGGAGTATTTCTGTTGCCTTTCAACGGCTCTCAAGATAGTGTCGGCCGGGAAAACAGTGCTGACAGCAACAGTGCTGACAGCTGTCGGTTGCCCACTGAAGAGCTCCCCCAAGAACTACAGAGCCTATACCCTAAAGAGCTCTTTTTCTGTTTGCACTCGCACCGCCGACAGCAACGCTTGAAGTGACATAAGCAGGCTGGCACCGCTCACACATCTCCAGCTGGGAGGTCGACGTTGATTGTTCGCCACAAGCTTTTTTATTAGATACATTACATTACATGTCATTTAGCTGAAGCCTTTATCCAAAGTGTCTTACAATAAGTGAATCAGAATCAAGAAAGTAACGTTTCTTCAAGAAAGCCAAACTACAAAAATACCATAAGTAATACAATAAGTAATACAATAAGTAATACTATAAGTAATACCATAAGTAATACTATAAGTAATACCATAAATAATACTATAAGTAATACTATAAGTAATACCATAAGTAATACCATAAGTAATACCATAAGTAATACTGCAATAACATAAGTAATACCATAAGTAATACTATAAGTAATACCATAACTAATACCACACGTAATACCATAAGTAATACTATAAGTAATACTGTAATAACATAAGTAATACCATAAGTAATACCATAAGTAATACCATAAGTAATACTGCAATAACATAAGTAATACCATAAGTAATACTATAAGTAATACCATAACTAATACCATACGTAATACCATAAGTAATACTATAAGTAATACTGTAATACCATAAGTAATACTATAAGTAATACCATAACTAATACCATACGTAATACTATAAGTAATACTGTAATAACATAAGTAATACCATAAGTAAGTGCCATTCAAGTGCCACTGAAGTACTAATTCAAGATATAGGCAGAAGATGTAGAGACTTTCTGCTGTCCTGGATTTTGTCGAGTGATTAGCTCGCAGTGACGGAGTCACAAGTCGAGCAGAGGTAACAGGCTGGGGTGTGAGGTTAGACCATGTCCTGGATGTAAGGTTAGACCATGTCCTGGGTGTGAGGTTAGACCATGTCCTGGATGTAAGGTTAGACCGTGTCCTGGATGTACGGTTAGACCATGTCCTGGGTGTGAGGTTAGACCATGTCCTGGGTGTGAGGTTAGACCATGTCCTGGATGTACGGTTAGACCATGTCCTGGGTGTGAGGTTAGACCATGTCCTGGGTGTGAGGTTAGACCATGTCCTGGATGTGAGGTTAGACCATGTCCTGGGTGTGAGGTTAGACCATGTCCTGGATGTAAGGTTAGACCATGTCCTGGGTGTGAGGTTAGACCATGTCCTGGGTGTGAGGTTAGACCATGTCCTGGGTGTGAGGTTAGACCATGTCCTGGGTGTGAGGTTAGACCGTGTCCTGGATGTGAGGTTAGACCATGTCCTGGGTGTGAGGTTAGACCATGTCCTGGGTGTGAGGTTAGACCGTGTCCTGGATGTGAGGTTAGACCGTGTCCTGGGTGTGAGGTTAGACCATGTCCTGGATGTACGGTTAGACCATGTCCTGGGTGTGAGGTTAGACCATGTCCTGGATGTAAGGTTAGACCATGTCCTGGGTGTGAGGTTAGACCATGTCCTGGGTGTGAGGTTAGACCATGTCCTGGGTGTGAGGTTAGACCGTGTCCTGGATGTGAGGTTAGACCATGTCCTGGGTGTGAGGTTAGACCATGTCCTGGGTGTGAGGTTAGACCGTGTCCTGGATGTGAGGTTAGACCGTGTCCTGGGTGTGAGGTTAGACCGTGTCCTGGATGTGAGGTTAGACCATGTCCTGGGTGTGAGGTTAGACCGTGTCCTGGATGTGAGGTTAGACCATGTCCTGGGTGTGAGGTTAGACCATGTCCTGGATGTGAGGTTAGACCATGTCCTGGATGTGAGGTTAGACCGTGTCCTGGATGTGAGGTTAGACCATGTCCTGGGTGTGAGGTTAGACCGTGTCCTGGATGTGAGGTTAGACCATGTCCTGGGTGTGAGGTTAGACCATGTCCTGGATGTGAGGTTAGACCGTGTCCTGGATGTGAGGTTAGACCATGTCCTGGGTGTGAGGTTAGACCGTGTCCTGGATGTGAGGTTAGACCATGTCCTGGGTGTGAGGTTAGACCATGTCCTGGATGTGAGGTTAGACCATGTCCTGGATGTGAGGTTAGACCATGTCCTGGATGTACGGTTAGACCATGTCCTGGATGTGAGGTTAGACCGTGTCCTGGATGTGAGGTTAGACCATGTCCTGGGTGTGAGGTTAGACCATGTCCTGGATGTGAGGTTAGACCATGTCCTGGGTGTGAGGTTAGACCATGTCCTGGATGTACGGTTAGACCATGTCCTGGATGTACGGTTAGACCATGTCCTGGATGTACGGTTAGACCATGTCCTGGATGTAGACCGGACCCGATCTGTTCGGAGCACGGTACGCAAGTACCAATGTTTTGAAGCGGATGCTGCAGCCAGTGAAGGGAGCGGAGGAGCGGAGCAGTGTGGGTGAATTTAATGAGGTTGAAGAGGACGTATGATGTTGAAAATCCTTAACACTAAGTTACACTTTCTATATTCCAAAATTGTTTTGTGAAAGTTAATAAGTCATGCCTCGTACTAATATAGATTTTAGATCCAGCCAGTGCTTGCTTCCTACATGTGTGGATACATGTTGTATTCAAATTGTAGCAGGTTTATGTTTGAGCAGTGACTCAAGCCTGATAGTTGCTAGGCCTTCTGGAAGTACTGGTCCAGACCAGGACTTTTTAAGGTCAGGAACTAAATTTAGACACGGTTTTGTGCAGGTCAACACATGTTAAGTTCCTGAGTTCCTAAAGGGACCCTGGGTTCCTGGAAGAGTCCCTGTGGTAGAAATGGGCTATTTAAGAATCCTCAAACCAGGACAGTGAATATGAAGTACGATATTTTCTCGGGCCATTATTATCACTGAAATGCTCACGAGGGAACACATTACACTTTAAAAGAAGTACACGTATGAACATTTTACATTCATAATTTACATTCTCCCTCTCTCTACAACATTTAGGATAAAACACGAACTAGACATTTAAGACATCCATGGGTTAATGTAAGGCAGCCTGGTCTCACTCCAGGGGCATCAAATGGAGCTATAAGCACGTTCAGACAGGAAGACCAGACCCCTCAGCCCGCCATCTATTCCTCACATGTCTGCCAGTTATTTGCTCACTCATTGTTTACTTGCTGTCATTGTTCTGCTCCGTCAATCATGACACCAGCTGTGCAGATCAGCTGATCCCCTCTATCCAATGAGCACACGGTAACGATGACATGGTTAGCCAATCATCTTGGTGCTGTCTCATTTAAATATGACTGTCTCTCTACCTTCAGTTCATTCATGCTGCTGTTACGCACCCCTCCACCTCCCCATCTCCGCCCAGTCTTCATGGCTCCATCAGCTTCATCAACTCATCATTCTATCAGCTCATCACCAGGTCTCCACGGGGGGGTATATTTCACAAAGTTAACCACTTGTTACAATGGTCATTAAGTATATTTCACAAAGTTAACCACTTGTTACAATGGTCACCAAGTATATTTCACAAAGTTAACCACTTGTTACAATGGTCATTAAGTATATTTCACAAAGTTAACCACTTGTTATAATGGTCACCAAGTATATTTCACAAAGTTAACCACTTGTTACAATGGTCACCAAGTATATTTCACAAAGTTAACCACTTGTTACAATGGTCATTAAGTATATTTCACAAAGTTAACCACTTGTTACAATGGTCATTAAGTATATTTCACAAAGTTAACCACTTGTTACAATGGTCATTAAGTATATTTCACAAAGTTAACCACTTGTTACAATGGTCATTAAGTATATTTCACAAAGTTAACCACTTGTTACAATGGTCATTAAGTATATTTCACAAAGTTAACCAATTGTTACAATGGTCACCAAGTATATTTCACAAAGTTAACCACTTGTTACAATGGTCATTAAGTATATTTCACAAAGTTAACCACTTGTTACAATGGTCACCAAGTATATTTCACAAAGTTAACCACTTGTTACAATGGTCACCAAGTATATTTCACAAAGTTAACCACTTGTTACAATGGTCATTAAGTATATTTCACAAAGTTAACCACTTGTTACAATGGTCACCAAGTATATTTCACAAAGTTAACCACTTGTTACAGTGCGCGTGCCTTGAGCATCAAGATACTACTCAAAAGGCTCATTATAGTGATGCCAAAGGCTTCTGCCCAACTGGCAAAACATGAAAAATAGTGATGCGATTGTGTCGGGGAATCGACAACTTTTGCTCTTCACTCATTGAGGTCAAAACTGGTTTTAAGTGTTTGTATTAGCCACAGCAGTGTGTTGAACAAACAAATGGCCATAGAAATATTCAGAGGCAAAGTCACAGTTGACTAGTTTCCCATTTGGATGCGCTCACAGAAACAACACCCTATCGTCATCACATGGGAGTGTGTTCCCTACTCATTGGACCTCATTAACAGATATCGTGTTGTATTAAGTGGTTGTTGTATTTATAATGTTTATGTGTCATGCCACTCTAAATGTGTCATTAATCTGCTTGTGAGTCTTTTACCCAAAGGGATTATTTATTCCACCAGTATTGGGACACAAATCTCTCAAGATTATGAATTACACTTCTACCAAGTGGTGTGATAAGATTTATGTCTTTTGGCATTTATTTTTGTTTGTGTAAGGTAATTATGAAGAAATAATTGACAAATTGGACGTTTTCATGTTATAGTTAGACTTCATAGATAGTTAGTCTAATTATGCTGATTGGGCTGTCAATATATCTGTCACTGTAGATGGGCTGCAAGTGCTGACAAAAGGGATTCTGCTTCTTCTTTTCATTTCAGCAGTGAACCACAGATGCCGTTTTTAATGAATCCCTTTAGCACGAGCAGTGGCTGGCACTGAGTCCTTACACCCCAACATATGATACCATATTGTACTGTCAGCCTCTGCACAACCAAGCACTCATGTTCTATCTTTAACAAGTTGGCTTTGAGCTTGACCAGCTGTGACATTTGGTGGAACCGTAGGGACTGCCGACACGCATTACGCAACCTTCTCTAAATAATTCAGTGTGTGCTATGCATATTACATTGTGAGTTCCCACTTGTCCTCAGACTCTCTACTCCATTGGCTGTGCATAATCATCTGACAGTGGAAGGGCTTTCAGTTAAGCTAAAAATTCACTCCTCACTGTTGAGTTGGAGGTGTTCACGTTTGGTATCTATTGGAAAGTGTACACGTAAATGTTTACATTTAATTTAGGTTCTTGAAGGAAGCTTTGAAAGTCTGTTATATTTTATGTCGTCATTTACCTAGAATAAATTGTTATTGTGTTTATATAAATGTGATTTAGATTGCTGCCTCCCTTTGTTTGTAGAAAGCAGGAGAACAAACTGGACCACAGTAAAAATGTTGTTACAGCTGTGTTAAAGCTAAATATCAAAAAGGCTAAATGTCAACATATATGGACGGGAGCGCAATATTTTGTTAGATAAAAACGTATTGTGATGTTTAGCAATGATTCTTTTTTAATACATGTTGACTTTTTGACTTGGAAGCACAAGAGTCGGAAACAATCCCACTGGAACCTAATTTTACAAATAGTATATTACTAACAATAATAGAATGTGTGTAGCATAATTGTTACGTGCAACTAGTAGGCAAAAAGAATAATTTGAATGTTGAAGCTGTCTTGTTCTTGACTATCTTAAGTAGGACTAATTTATTATGAATTCTGGTTAAATTATCCAACAGTTATGGAACCAGCCCCAGATGACATCGGTCCAAGTCCTGTGCTATGAAATGTGAGATAAACATATTGTTAACCATGCCAAAGTATGGTTAGTTGGTGACACTAAAACATTCCCCTCATATGTGAAAAGCCATAAGCAACAATATGCTGCAATATCAGCTCCTACTTTTCTGGGAGGGCTTACCAACAGATTTTTGGAACCTCGCTGCAGAGATATTATATAATAATGAACATAGTTCACAATTCCACACCTCACAATGTTGGTCTAATGACAACATTCAGTGCATGCCCTGTAAGATGCCTGGCAGCAGGTTCGAGGATGGGTGAGTTGCACATCTGTTTGTGATGCAGGTGATTGAAGTTAGTGTGTTGGCCCAGAACCTTTTTTATAAACCATAATAAGAATCACTAAACAAGTGTATTAGTTGTCTTACAAACCTGTACAAATTATGAATACATGTATAATACAAGAGCAGTTGCAAACATATACCGCAATTATGTTTAACTAAATGTAATTGTTGCCATGTAGATATTGTAAAAAGTATTTAATGAAAGTATGTAAAAGAGTATGTAAAAGAGTATTTGATATACACGTGATATATATATATATATATATATATATATATATATATATATATATATATATGCAGCATTATTTGAAGTAATTGCACAAAGAAAATACCCCATTTGACTAAAGGCCTTAAGTGTTCATACCATGTACATTTGATATCTACTGTGATCAGAAATAGGCCTACCATCAAGAAATGTGACACATAATTACCAGCTGCTATAGTTAGTACTGAATGTGGTTTCTCCTTACTGCTGCCTCCAGTCAGTGGGCAGAATTCATCTTTCATTTCCTGACAGTTATGTGGGCAGCAGAGTCTGGAGCTGGACAGTTAAAACCCAAATTAATCTGAAAGGTTTTCAAAAGACAATTACAATGTGTGTCGTGGACCACTGAGTACAAATCCTGGAAGGGTGACATCATTACCCCAGCCTTGTGTATACCTTTAAGGAGTCCTGTGCATGTCTGTTTACCAATTGCACAGGAAGAAATACTCACCTGACACAATTTCAAGGGTTACTAGTATATGCGGTTGACAATCTGGGTGAAATGGGGTTTTATTTTCCAAGGCACTCGTGCTTTTCTTGCTTTTTAGTATTATGAGGGCGTGATGTGAGCCACTGTGTTGGTCGCAATCATGCTGTGGAATTTGCGGGTCAAAAGCACAGCAACCCTTTTTGTGGATGTGATAGCCGGCTTGGTGACATTCATCCTTGATCCTCAATGAACACAGGGGCGGTCTCAGTGCTCCTTGTGGTATGCAGGGTCCATTGTGTTGGCGGCGGCCTCTTTTAAAGACGAGAACTAAACTGTTCCTGCAACTGCTGGTTTGGACAGGAAGTGAAGGGAGTTGGCTTTTTTTTTTTTTTATAGCTGTACCGTTTGTCTTTTGTAGCACAAGCTAACCTTATACCACTTTTCACGAGAAGGTGCAGAATCGTGAGATTCGTTCATAATGTATGCCTCTAAAGTATATTGTGTAGAAAGAAAACGTTCAGATATCAGCAGAGTCTGGACGTAAACCTGCAGAAGCTTAAGGTATTACTACCCTTTAAACCCCAAGCAGTTTCAAGTTCTCTATTGCTCTTGTCACATTGTCACATTGCACCACCTTCCCTTATCCACAAAAGCTGTCAGAGTATTGATACATTTAAAAGTATGGAGGAAGAGATGGTTTTATTGGTCATGACTAAAGCTACCACAAACATTTTATTGCTAAAGTTATTTTAAATTGAATTCTGTTTAAAGCTGAAACACAGGGCGTTTTGTAAAGTCCGGTAAGGATCCTTCAACGGCCAAACGTCATCGAATCCCATCGAAGGACTGGTCCAATTTTAAGGATCCTTGAAATTCTCTCGTGGACTAAGACCAGATGATTTTCAAGGATGCATGTATCTATCCTCAATTCTCCTAAATAACCAACAAACAATGAATTAAGGCGGTTAGACGCGTTTTATTTTGTTACTGAAAATGAAATTACAATCAAGTGGCTTTGAGGAGAACATATTATTGTATCTTCTGTACATTTACAAGTTTGTAAATTATATTAATTGCCAACATTACTGTTGATTTTATTTATTTTATAAGAGGCCTACATATTTGCTTGATTGATTTGTGTATATTGTTTTGAGTTATGCAAAATCAATATTCCCACTTGAAAGGTTTATGTACTGAATTATTCAAACAACATCCACTGCTAGGTAGCAATCTTGCCGAGCCTCTGTAGGACCCAACATGGAAGGACTTTGAGAAACCCCAATTACATGTTAATCATATCTGTGGCTACCATGAGTGTAGATAACATATTGACAGATATTTATGTTATGAGCTGTAAGGAACCTTACATCAGGAAAACGTCATATTTACCTGCCTAAAATGAACACCCACAAAAGCGTGTAGAGTGACCATTACTCCATAGAAGTTGCAGAGTTAAACAAAGCAGGAGAAATATTCAAGGCATTTCATTATTCATTGAGTTGCAGACGTAGGACATTACTTATACATTAGAGGCGTAGCTTGTTCTTTTTCAGCTACGAACATCATTATTTAAGGAGACAAGCGCAGAGCAGTGCAAAGACCTATGGTGATGTTTTAAAGATCACAGGAATAAGTTTCTTTTTATTACCTAAATATTCATTTTTCTCTCATGCACTGATTTAAGGTTTACCCCTGCTGGGCATCAAATGAAAATTATTTTAATGCTTTTTAAATGACCTCATTGGAGATACAAATATTTGGACACATTTGGCAGTTTTTGCCTGTGAAAGTTTTTTAGGTGATCTTGTTTTTATTTTATAAGTGAGATATTTTAAACTGACACAACTTAGATAAGAGTTTTTGTTAAATGCTCTATAATACATATAGGTCTGTGGAGATCGGGCCATTCTAAACAACAAGTAAAGTCCATTAAGACTGAAGTCCTAGAGGACTATATTGTTCCCTCTTTTGTTTTCCTATATCATTGGTTTACTATTTTTTTATGTGACAGTAAAAATGATAATTCAGGAGGGGCTTGACCTGTTGACCATTGTGAATAAAGGGGAAGCTTTTTCCTCAGGGAGCAGAGTGCCATCAAAACACAGCATCAGCAGCTGTATAATGTTCATTAAAGACAGCTGTGCTTACTTGTCAAGCTGTTCTTTAATGAATGAGTCCCGGTGGCATTTGGATAACCACAAAGACCCAGACATGACCCTCTCATTCCCCCCCCCCCCCCCCCCCCCCCCCCCCCCCCCCCCCCCCCCCCCCCCCCCCCCCCCCCCCCCCCCCACACACACACACACACACACACACACACATACATTCATTCATTCCTAGATTCCCAACTGGGGTCCTTCATGCTACTCCTACCAAGTGGGGACCTTCTCCATTCAATTTAGACATTATTTGATTATTTGAGCATGATTTGAAGCAAGACCAACAAGGTAACTCCAAAATGTCTGCGTAACACACTGTTGTATTGGAATATAACTGCGCACACACAACACTGCCTGTACACTGCCAGCCAGACCAGCAGACATTAACGGAGAGGTACAGTTTCCATGGGCATTTTCAAAAAATGTGATGAAAAATAAAACATCTTTCCGACCTTGATAATCAATGCAAACTTTCTGTGCGGCCTGATAGCAAGGGACCCACTGACCCGTACCAGGCTCTTGACATAATAGAATGCAACAACTTTATGCTGTAATGGGTTTCAATGTGGACATTTAACTCGTCCGTGTTTCTGTTTTCAGTCAGTCAGTCAGTTGGGTAATTGTGACTGCTATTTGTTTTGTTTTTCCTTTGCATTTTGTATCTCCTCATCCGGCTCCCTCAGTGTTTGTTATCTGCCAGTTTGGTTTCTTTGCGACCAGCTTTGTTGTTAGTAAAGCTCCCGTGTTATTTGACCCTGCTGTCTTGCTTCTGGGTCCACCTTCCGAGCTGAAACCAGAACACAATTGTGTTGACACAAAGGTATTATGCAGATAAGCCCTCAACCCATGACATTTGAGGTAGGCTGCGTGTGAGAATGTTTGACTCAAAACCAACAGTGCTGTCTCGTCCAGGCAGTGCAGCTCCGGAGAAGATGTTTCCCTGGCGGTGCCACGCTGGCCTCTTTCCGTCAACCAAATGAAAATGGTTCTCCTCGCAGTGGAATCTCACTTTTGATCCTCGCAGTTAATCACGTCACATTACAATTGCACAAACTTGAGCCCGTTGGGCTGTCTGCAGCATTCTCACTGTTTGTTTAGTTTGAGGGAAGGATGAGGCTTAGAAGGCATTTGTTTTCAGAGGCATCTTCGCAGTTCCGAAAAGAGTCTGCTGGTTTTCACTTCAACGTTTTTCTCTGTATTGTCTTTTCCAAATTCAATTATTCTTTTCTTTGATCCCTCTGTTTCTATTCACAGACTCCGAAGTCATCTACAGAAACAGTGACGGCCACGTCATCAAGTTCAACATCCTTAAAAACGAAACAGAGATTGTCCTGACAAACACTACATTTGTAAGTAGATTAGTTTTCATGCTGTTAGATTATGAGGATGTATCGTGATAAAAATGATATGACAATGATTGACATTGCAAACGGTAAAGCTATCTCTGTCACTTTTGTTTCCTAGATCAATTTTAACGTGGCCAAGTATTCAATCTCCCCCGATCTGAAATATGTTCTCTTCGCTTATGACGTGAAGCAGGTATGTTTCTTCATCTTCATCTCACTCATAGTGACACTTTCCACTCATTCCTGCTCATCCAATATGGAATATGTCACTCAGATGGCCATGATACAGTGTAACCAGACGATTCACAAGGAATCTCTTCAGCTAGTTATTCATGTAGCTTCTTTCTCATTCTGAGAGCTTATGAGGACATCAACTTGAGGAGGTTTCTTTACGAGTCTTGAACTGCACAAATCACAAAAGTAATGATTGGGAATAATTTAATATTCTAGTCCAGTTCAATATCCCAAGATGAACAACCATGGTATATAAGACTGATATAAAATATAACATATTTTTAATTTAGAAACGTGTCCACAATAATTCTGGCTACTGCAGTCGTCTCTAATATAATCTAATTTAAAGTTGTTGCATGCAGTTTCTGGTACATATATATTATATTGTATGTGAACAGAGCCCTCTGAGGCAAATTTGTAATTTCTTATTTTGGGCTGTACAAAATAAATTGAATTGAATTGAATTTGTATATTTGATAGAAATGTATCAGCAAACAGCAGGATTTTCTCACAAGCTAACAATAATAGAAGGTAGAGGGGTTTCTGTTCTTCTAACTTATCTGGTTACATGTGCACGTTCAGTGTCATTAAAAATTACCTTTTATTTTATTTCCAACTGGATTCAATGGTTTCAAGTATGCACTTATTTCGAAAGTGGCATACTAAATATTGGCACCAGCTGGAGTCTAAAGTGTTTCTAATAACCTTTAAAAAGTCCTATTAAGTATTAAGAAGTACACAATGTGTCAGCCCTCCATTCAAACAGGTTTTAGTGTTCTGAAAAGGAATTAATATCCACTTATAGCGGCAAGCCGGTGTGTTATTTGTGACCAAATACACCATTTTTACGGTCTTGACATGTCGAGATGTGTGTCAAAAGCAGCCCAGCTGACTTTCCAACTCTTTTGTCACTCTCATATTTGATTTGACTGGGTTGTAAGAAATTACATCCCAGCATTATAAAGACAAACCCATACTGAAATTATTTGTCAGAGTTGAATAAACATCTACACCATAGTCCTGTAGCGCTTGATACATTTTGACGAGGGCGCAGCGGGGCGAGCTTGAACCATAATTACCAGCTTTCTATCAGAAAAGAGTGGATGCTAAGTGAGAGATGGAAATTGGACCCTCCACTCTTGAAGGGATCAACGGTGAGGATTAGTGACATGGTGATTAATCAGAAGTGATTTGCATAGTTTGCATGAAGGGTTAGATTTACAATTTGGAACAATGTAGCACAAGGTAATGTTGAAGGAAGTATATGTATTGGTCAATTGGAGCTTCAACCAGAGAAGGACATTTGAGATTCAAGACTTGACTGGAGAGACTTTCTTGTTGATTTGGTCTCAAATAGATGGACGGTAAGCTTGATTTGTTTGAGACCTGTTTGCCCAAAAGACTTGACTTGAGACTGGAATTCAAACAACTGAGGAGACTTGATTTGGTAACTCATAAATATTGGAACAAGACTCGGAGAGTCTCCAGTCACGCATGGGGCTTTGTGAGGCTGCCAACCCAGTCTTGGCAGTTGTCAAGTACCACAGCTTGGTCATGCCCCTGAGGGTCTGACACCGAGACACCCTTTAGCATGTGCATGAGATGTTGGGGGCTTCCAACTACCTCACATGTAAATCCATCCAAGTCTTCATTAGCTAGTCAGAGCAACTGATGCAGTTCAAATGGCGATATGGTCCGAGTAGGGCAGGAAGAAGCAGAAGATGGATAACACAGGACTTTCCCCCAGGTGACCGTTTTTGGCGCAACATGAGTTATTGTACTGTAATGTTGTTATGTGACTGACCCAGCGTCAGTATTTGATGAGTCGGGAGTGAAAAGGTGTTGGTGCAGCGGTGCTTTGAGCTAAATGTTAACATCGGCATGGAAAGAAGCCCACAATGCCAATGTTGAATGAACATGCTGATGTCAAGTAGGTTTAATTGTTCAACATGTTCATCAGCCTAGTTTGACATCTTAACATGCAAACAGTTGGTAATGAGCACAGCTCAGTATGGCTAAGGCCGGCTTTGGGTCAGAAAACATTGGATACAATTGTAAACCTGATGATGGTGCGGGAGAAAAGGTCAGCGGATCACCAACGTGATCATTCATCTATGCGTGCCCAGTATCAACTTCCATGGCAGTCCATCCACCTCAAAACTATAAATGTCAACCTCATGGTGGCACTACAGGGAAAGTTAAGCGATCACCAAAGTCTTCAGAATTTATGTTCGTTAGGAGTGTTGTTAACAAATGTTGAGAGATTCTTAGAGGATATTAGACATAATAAACCTGTTAGTGATGTTAGAGGAAAAGTCAAGGGATGAACAAAGTTGTCAGGCTGCATACTCAAACATAAATGTCACTGTGGCCGGTGGAGCTACTAACCGACAGACCGGCATTGCCATCTCTAGAGCCATGTCTTCAGGACGGCTAAATCGCTGTGCTGTAGAGTCAAAGTGCAGTAAATAATTGATGTCATAAAGAGAATGCCAAATACACATTGATGTCTATGGCTGCTGGTGCCAGAGAACAATTTAGAATATCAAATTTAGATAAGGGAAATCATTTTAAGATTAATTGGCCTATAAACATGACTAGTTTAAATTTACTATTTCAAATCCAGCATTGACTATTTTCCAAATGATTCAGACACATGGATCCATATATATGTTCTAATTTCTGCTTTTAGTTATTAGAGAGCTTTCTTGTTTTTATAAAATATATAATAACAATAATAATATTTTTTTTGAGTACGGCGCTTTAAAAGGTATTTTACATGATAAAGACAGTAAGAATAAAAGCAATAACGATATAAACAAGTCAGAGAGATGACATTATAACAGTAATAAACAAAACAAAAACATGAAAATTAGAGGTTAAAAGCAGATTTAAGTCTGACACTTCAAAAATATGAAGTGACATGCATATAAGTCTGATATAAATGTATATCCTTCTATATAGTGTATCATTCTGACATTTAAAACTGAAGAAATGTGTTGGGTAATTGGTTTAGTTCTTCAGAACCAGAGAGGAAAGGTTTCTACACCCGTGTGGGATGAGGCTTACTGTCTATTAGTTGTGTTGATGTAAAACAAAGAGATTTTTCTTTTACTATTAGTTTTCTTTAGAGCTCTACCCAAACATGGAAGGCACAAACATATAAACGTACAAGGAGTGCATATTGTGGCAGTGGGTAGGGTCGGTCGGGAAAACCATTACAATGATGAATACAAATATGCAGTCTGAATATGAACAACTTATTTTTACAATGTCATTTGTTCACACAATTCTTCGTGAAAAGGCAAACATTGTAAAAGTCTTATATTTTCATTAATTACTGAGATAACAAATGTGTCTTCTTTGGAATCTCCATTTCTGTGCCAACAATCAGCTCAATGCAGTCAGTTTTTTTTGCAACTCATTAACTTGTTACAAACTGTTTAATAGATACCCCAATTTTGTTGACGTCTGATCTTTGATGATTAGTAACAAGCTACAAAGAAGACTGACCCAACCGTGTATAGCATAACTAAAAGCAGTTTGGTCAACGGAAATGAACAGCGGCAGACATTGACACATTTGGTGCAGATTTCAAACTGAATTAAATCCGGGGAAAGTTGAATGGATTCCACTTGGATGTTGAAAGTGAAGAGGGTGTGGCTGAGTAGAGCTTGGTTTCTGACAAAGCACCAAAGATGAAAACTCAGCAGGGGATGTACAGAAAAATGTCAACGTAACAGACAAAGACCCATCAAGCGGCTTCTTTTTTTTTTTCTTCATCATTTGCTCTTAAATTCACCTCCCCAAACATTGTTTCCATTATTTTATTCTGATTTATTTTGGCCTAGTGCTCACATAATTTGCATGCCAATCCATAGCCGTGTCAAAGCCCTGACACCTTGAGTTGGACTTGATCCCAAAGGCTTAAAGCTCTGGCTTCTGCAGCATAAAACCTTCACTGTTCATCCTGTAGGTATCTGTAACTGTCTTTGTTTCCCACCTGGCAGCAAGCCAATGTGAAACAAACCAACGACCCTGACCTCGACACCTGTTTGATGATAATAACAGCAGTTCTTCTCAGAAAAATAAATTACTTATTATTAGGTGCATCTCCGGTGCACTGAGTGAAATAAAACATCCATTAACATTTTATCGCCTCGGTAGGGATGTGACAGCGTGTAAGTTTGATTCTTGTTTTTGTCCCCGGTTCTTACATTGAATTGTTTGTTACGGATCAGACATTACAGTGTGTTTTGTTATATTGCGAACAAGTTATGAGGAAAGAACAGCGCACGGTGTTCTGGCTGCGTCACCACAAAATGATCCGTTATCAGCAGAAATAATAGCATCGACTTGTTCTTTACCTTTTCAAAGTTATAGCTTAATTACTCTGATGCACAGCCACATCCTCACTATATGTATGACACGACTTTACTATACAGTGTGGACAACGCTGTCCAAGAGGAAGAGGCTCAGCTGATGGAGGGGTGCCGTTAGAATGGATGAGTCTCTCAGGCCTCAGCTAGCAGGAACAACAGACACCAGTGTCAGCAGGAGACGGAGACTCATCGCCTGCATCTTGTGATGTTACATCAGTTTGGTCCACCATGAAACATAAATATAGACGCAGAAAAACAATGTTCGTCAGTTGTTCTTCTGCTCGTAGCGTGCCTAATGACATTTCAAAGGAAAGCACATCAGATGTAAGAGAGATGTTGATGAAGGAATAAAGCAGGTGTTATTTTATAGTCTCAGTATTGTTAAGACATCGTATAAAAATACCAAAACCAACTTTTTGACTATACCCAATATGGCATTCAGGCCCGACCCTGTCAGTGCCTAATGAAGATGTGGATCTTTAGAAACAAATACATAGTCTTATTTTTAGAAAAGTTTAGCCAGGCAGTTTTTAGAAAATGTTACTAAAACGGGAGTAAATAGTGTATTTATCGGGGCCTATTATCACATATTCAGAGCTCTACTTACAGCATCCGGATGTGTCTGTGGGATTGGCCGGTCCATAAGGAATTGTGGTGTGTAAGGGAGGGTTCGTTTACACAAACGTTAATGATCAGGATACCAGCAGATGCATTTTCATATCCCCACTAATAGTGTCCGATAGCAATATTTTCTGAGCGCCTGAGTCGTTTTTTTTTTAATTGTTCTTTATGAGGTGAGTGTGGAAGTGGCTGCCGAGAGAAAAAGCGCCCACACGGCTTTTTTAATTCAGAGTTCACTAAATTTCTCATGCAGCCACTAAAAAAATGCATCTGGTTGAACATCTCTGAACTTTTTGTGTCATCGCTGCAGATAAAGCGTTCTCCAGTGCCCTGCCAGCGCTTTTCTCGCAAAAATCTATTTGAACAGTGAGGGATGGAATATTGCCATATTACCATAGCAACTGAATTCACGCAAATCGCGAAAAACCCGACCAGATCCACATCCCCATTGGCGCTTCTACAGACACGAGCCTTGCAAGCCTATTGATAGACCTACTATTCCAAGCATGTCACAATGCATTGTGGGCTTTTTGGCTGAAATGTGTTCTTTCAAAAGAATAACTAGAAGGGACTCAAAAAGTAAATCGATCAAACACTTGCTCACAATGGGGCCGCCCCATTATTAATGGAGGTGAATATGGTGCACCCATTCTTGCTGCCAATTTGTCCCAACCATTATAAAAGATAGAAACTGCTGATGGGACGCATCGACCTGCAAACAAGGTCACTTATTGCTCTCTGCTTTACGAATTAGAATCTATGAAAGTTTTATATTTGTGTGATGTCCCGATGTAAAGTTTATGAGCAACGTGGCCATAAACGTGAACATGCCGGCAGAGAGGAACACCGGGAGCCGGAAAAACGTTTCTGCTTCTGTGCTCAGTGAGCAATTTTTATTTAAGTGAATGGCAGCCATCTCTGAGTTCCATGATACATCTACTGGACTAGAACTGGACATTATTATATCAGGCTTTTGGATACAAATACATGACTACTTTTCTTGGTATCATCAATACATTTTTATTTTTTTTCATTCTTAGAATTAATTTAAATGAAGCCACCTTTTGAGAATGGGCCCGAGCATAAAGAACATTACGAATAAAGATTTTTTAAATCCCCAAACATTTGTTTTCACAGGTTTAATTTCTCAGCTATACTACTAATGGTGATGAAACAAGAATATTATAACCGTCAGGAAAACAGTTTTCAACTTTTAATAATCAGAGTACAGCTGATGTGGATGCTGCTGGAAAAACAGTGTGTATCTTATTTATGAAAAAGGCCTTAGAGATGCAAATGAAAGCAAAATGTGCACAACGTTTAATCCATTCAGAGCAAAACAAGAGACTGACAAAAACCGCCTGGCTGTGAACCATTTAGTGAAGAATTGCAGATGCAAGGAAAGAGTACTCGCAGCCTTGATGCTGTAATTGAATTAGTGGCCAGACCTCAGAAATATTCTGTTTTATATGAAAAAAGAATTCAGCAGTAAATACGAATGTTCATGGCCAATATATCTCATCTCTTTTCCCTGTAATATGAAACAATGCTTGTCAGGTTTGGTTCAGGCGACTCAAGGCATCATAAGATTAGGGAATCATCATATTGAAAAAGTAATTCCTGATTTGAAATAGAAAACAGAATGCATTGATTTTTAGTGGCCAAATCTGACTGCAGGTTTATTATAATGCTTTAGTGCTCTTTGCCTATCAACAAATGGGATGCATGCAGGCTTTGCTCCCATTGTTAATAACTGCTCTGTCAATTAAGTCTTAAGGGAAACTACCCCCCCCGACCCAGATTACATTTGTTTTTGACATACCATAAATCTCTAATCACAGACAGCCACCTATGGAGGAGGTTGGGATGGATGGATGGGTCAAACACAGGTCTTTCACCCAGGAGACCATCGTTAGTGTCCCGTGTGAAACCGGAGGTGAACGGGTTTTCATTTGCATCCTGTAACTTCAAAAACAAATCGATTTATTAAAGCAAAACCTTGTTTTACTGGACTGGTCTTGTTGCGTTTTTGTTTTGTTTTGTTCCAATCGACGTTAACCACGTGAATAAAACTGCCACCAATAAGGTTTGGTTGAGTGGGAACATCATTTCATAGCCTATACAAGTACAGGTCCATAGGAGACAGGGTTAGATGCAGGACATGGACCCAGGTCTCTGAGCTTTGTCCATGCCACTTTGCCCCTTCCCTAAGACCTCTGGTATATGGATCTCACACGTTCTGGACTAGTGAAGATGTTAACATCGACGGTATGGTAGAGAGGTGTCGCATTGTACTGTGGTGTTCTATAGCGGTTCCCCGAAGCCATTACTGCCTCTAATTGGTGTGCAGGTATACAAGCTCTGGCGGTGCAGAGTCCCCCTTGTTCCTCAAGTCCTGTAGGAGAGAGAGAGGGAGAGAAATGGGAAGACGAGAACAGGGTTGGGGGGGAGGGAGGACGGAGCTGAGTCGAAGAGGTGTGAACGGGTTCGACGTGCTGAAGTACTTAGGGCTCGGATGATTGGCTGAGTTCTGGGCGTAGTCTTCGTTCACGAGCTATGTTTATAGAACACCATTTAATGGACCTCTGCTTTACACCGCACTCATGTAGTTGTATTATAAATCTGCACGTGGTCTTTGCTATCGTGTATTGCGCGTGTGCACATGTCGTAATGTGCATGAGGTCAGCTAAACGTTGCACATATTAATGTGAATCTTTCTGCAAGGCAGGTGCCAAAGCCTGTTTCCACTCCGTGTACCACAGGATGTGGTGTAGCATCTGAATGCACTGTGTTTTGCTTCATTTCAAAAGCATGCATTTAGTTTTATTTTGTGCCGTGAATGCTTTTTTTTTTTAGTGATTTGCCTTTTAGCCGAAACGGGGCTTTAAAGTGGGTTCGTTGAAACTCCAGACTTTGATCTATGAATTCTTCCACGGAGTCGGTGCTCGCAGTTAATCGCAACCTGTAATAAATGATGCAAGGAATAACAAAGGGACCTGGCTCTGCTCTCAAATGGGTAAACGAGTCTCCTACTAATCACACACTCTGATCCCGTGAAGTCTTTGAGTTGGTACGTTGCTCTTCATGCCACAGTCTTTCAGAAGCATCTGTACACCCCCAGCTGGTTGCATGGATCTGCTCAGACGTAAGTGAAGGAGTCTCCTGTTACAAGGTGGGAGGAGAAAGCTCTTTGAGCGTCACCTATCTGTCGGATTACATACCGTTATCTGACGACATCTGCATCTGGGAGTGATTAAGCTTGATAAAAGCTCATAATCTCTGGGATTCCTGTTTGCCACAGCTGACAACAGGCCTGTGTTTTCCTTTTCTCTTTTTTGCCTTGCCAGAATCATTTTCTTGTCAGCGCAAATCCCTGCAGCCTCGGTCGTTATATGTCATCTTATGTCACTTATGTGGACCAGTTGTTTCAGTCATATGTATCTGCATTGGAATCGGGTGGGAGATATTTTGTACATGTTCCCTCTCTCTTTTAATATGCATACGCGCTGTTCCTTTTTCCACTCAAACTAAGACAGGAAAAAAAAAAGCTTCAAGCTGTGAAGGCACAGATGTGTGTGGGTTTGACGCTGAGGGATTTCTTGCTGATTCAGAGTGACAGCCGTCATTGTTTGCATGTCATGGGCGTAACTGGATTGTGTGCTTTGCATTTGTTCTGTATTTTACAGGTTACAAGCATATCATAAGGTTTCTGGCTGTCAGTAGTTAAAAAGCCCTTTCCTCATCTTTGTCTTGAGAGCATTCGGAATAATGCCGACGGAGTCGTTTTCAAAATCATTGATTAATTACGCATTCGGAAGAGATGAGAGATATATATATATATATATATATATATATATATATATATATATATATATATATATATATCATATTCCAGTGTCCCACCTCAAGCCTAAATTGCTGATGAAAGAACAAATGGGCTAAATGGGGAATGCGACTGGGGAGTCGCAGGTGTAGTGCTAGAAAACAAAGAGGAAAGAGGAGGCAGAAGCTGTCTCGGCTGAGCCTGCCTGCTTTATTAGAGAAAGGAACAAATGTCCTACTATCATTTTACGGTGGAAGAACAGCACCTGCGTCTCTGCTTGTATTTTGTCTGTGATTACATGTGAAATGAGTCTGTTGAATGGTGACACCCGACTATCATTCATCAACATTTCTCCATTCATTCCAACACAAACCAAACAGTACGCCTTTGAGATTTTGTTGTTAAAATACAACACCTGTGCTCCTGGATGCTAAAGGCCATGTTTCATGTACTCATGCAGAATATTCTGAAACATTGGTGACAAATCCAGGAATCTCCGTCTGCTTGTGTCCTTTGCATATCTTGAGAAGTGCTCATCGCTGTATTACTGGGGACGCAAGGACATGCAGTGTCCAAGTTGGTGCAATGTGGACATGTGACACGTTCAATATTAAGAAACGTTGAATCAACAAGCGATAGCGCTCTGTGCAGAAGTGGGGGTGGGGCTTAAGGGCTCTGTGGTCTGAATCCAGCATGTCTTCCGTAGCTGGCTGTGACAGGCCGGGCTCATTGACTGCAGTCGGATGCTGGATACACTAACATCACTACTGAACTCTTCTTCACTTCCCTGGAACAATGTGCTGTTCTCAAGTCCATTGTTAATAATTGCATTGTCAATTAAGTTTAATGGGAACCCTATTTTTACAAATACGTCGGTTGGTGGATGGTCATATGAACACAGGACTTTCACTCAGGAGACCGTGGTCTGGGTCCTGTGTAAAACAAAAAGCCAACTTTGACTCATTTTCATTTCACAAACACACTTATTTAAACCAATTTGACTGCTTCCCTTAGACCTTTGGTATTCGGATCTTACACTTTCTGGACTGGTGAAGATGTTGCCATTGACAGAGCGGTGTTCCATTATACTGTTGTGTTCTATAGATGTGCTCCAAAACCATTATTGCCTCTAATTGGTTTCCAAGCGCGAAAATGACATTATTTCAATCATCACACAGGTACCACATGTCCTGCAACCAGCATTCACGGGGCCAAGCAATTAGACCGCTTTGAATTGGCACACCCTCTGAATGGTCACTCGCTATTAGGCAATACTTGCTATTAGGCAATACACGCTGTTAGGCAATACTCGCTATTAGGCAATACACGCTGTTAGGCGACAACCTCTAGTGGCTTGACCTTGTTATGGAGGAAGCAAAGGAGGAGGATTTCAGGTCACGTAGCATATTGAGCAACAAGGTCTGAGAGGAGATCAGAGTGGGTTGACCAAGACTGAAAGTGAGTCCACCAGTAAAGTCTGCAACAGTCCCTCACTGCACATAAAAACTACATTGACTTCATCAGGTAAAGGTTAAACCAGGAAGCTGTTCTTTAGTGACTGTGAGGGATGATTTTATAGTTCATCTTTGCTGCCTCTTCTTAACTTGTCTTACAAGGTTTGTTAAGGATGTGTCTGAATGCTCTCGTATTTTGTACTTTTGCACCTAATTGTATTGATCTCACAAGAAGTGTCTCAAATATTATTATTATTATTTAATTAGACTTCTTCGACCAATCTGCAATTAGCTAATTAATGTTTTTTTTTCTTTGTCCTTTTGTTAAAGTATTGACCAAATCAGAGCAGAGGGTGAAGCAGGTTCAGTATATTGAAGTGTGACATGGTGATGAAATAGTTGCGCAGATTATTTCAGAACCAGGCTAATGGTGGGTTTTTCTGGTAAGTCTTACAATGGGAAGTGAGTGCAGTGTCACACATATAAATGTGCAAAAGCCTAAAGTGTCATACCTGTAAGTGTACCTGGAGATAATATTGCCATGACAACCTGATGGCTTCAGTGTGCTACACAGTGTCAGCTGCACATATAGTAACAAAGCTTGGTTATTCTCTGGTAGCCATTTGACCCAACATGTTTTCCAGTCTCTCATCCGGGGAGGTACTCCCACTCGGCTATCGATTTTCTCTTTGCTCATAAGTGAGCTGATGTCAAGCGAGGGAGGGGGGGCTGAGTTACCCTTCCTCCCAAGACACCCTTTAAGTGTCCGTGCTGTTTTTTTCTCTCCGTGTGTTACTCAGATGTTGTAGTTTCATGTCATACAACGACAGCTCTTGGGAGACTACGTACTGACAAGCTCTCCTCTGCAGTGAGCTGAAGTGAAACCGGAGATTGGGGTTGTTCTTTACTTGTCTTTCTAAATGCAATCCCAAAGGAGAGAAATAGGAAAAGCTGAGGATAGATGAAAAAAAGGTTACAGTTATATAATCTCGTGGGATCAGTATGAATGCTAATACGTTAATCAATCACTTTGTTAAAATCAACAAGTGTTGACTTTATAATAGCAAGTACAGTACTGGTTCATCACAGAATATGGATAGTAAATCCCAGGAACATGCCTAACCTTTGGGGAAAGACCCTTAAAATTGAAATGACATTTTTTTTTGTCTGACACGCTTACGTAAGCGACTCTCAACCAATGATATTTCATGACGTCCATCCATCAATCTGCATCTTTTAGCGACAAAGGAGATGTGTGTGCATCACGGCTATCATGCTACATTCCTAAGGCCTCCCCCTCCCCCCCCAGACTTTATAGTGGACCAATCCAATGCAAAGGATTTGATTTCACGCCATTTCACTGAGGAATATGTCACAGTACAGATGCTAAAGATGCTCTCACTGGGACTTTGATACTAAGTCAGAGATTGAGCCTGGTTGTCATAGTATGATGGTCAATGTCGGCTTGCAAAGATCAACTTTGTAATATTAATAACATTTAGTTGTATCGGCGCCCATGCCTTTTGGTTTCGGGACATTATATGCTTCCTCACAGCCACTGTTGTATTTGAGAGTTGAAAAGGTCACCATGCCCAAGTGAGCCCTGGACCTCATCTAAAGGTCCAGGGCTCACGCTTCCTGGTTCTCGAGCAGTCCAGACGCTTTTCTGCTTGCTCCTCATTTTTCTGCATTTTTTTCTGCTTTCTGCTTTTATTTCTCTTTCTTTTTTGTGAAAATCTATGAGGAGATTACTCAACCTTCTCAACATGCCCAAAGGAGTAATACAAACAAAGTCTCCCTGTGAAAGCTGTCGGATATATCAACAAGAAATGTGTGCGCTACAGGGACGGATTTTTGCCTTAGAAACCGAAAAAGGACTTCAGGAAACGCTCCCAGCGGAATCCAGTGGTAAGAAGTCCACATTTACTTCCAAAGGAAAGGGTGAAAAAACTGCCACTTACAACCTAAATCTAAATGATACTGTGTATTTTCCAAGACTCTGTAAAGACACTTATAATGGACTTGACAAACAGATTTTTACCACCGTCAGAGCCAAATGTGACTGTGTATAACAAACAGAGAGGAAACTATAAAACCATTGTGAACCATGAAGCCAGTGCAGATGGATAGAATAACTGTGCCGAGTGTCAAGGTCAAAGATACTCTTGTGCTTGGAGATGGAGCCATATCTAATATATAAACATAAACAGAACAGCTACTTGCAGCTATCCAAGTGCCACTGTCTCTGACAGTGGCACTTGGATACTTGGATACTCTTCACAAAAATACTTCCTGAGGAACTGGCAAAACACCAAGGGGTGAAACAGCTGATTGTGCAGGTGGGTGCTGTGGATACCAGAAAGGATCAGTCTGAAATCTTAAAAAAAAGACTTTAATAAACTATTTGAGAGTCTTGATGAAGTGGCAATACCCACGTTCATTAGTGGACCTCTCCCAAACGTCGAAAACAGGATAAACAAATTCAGCCGGCTGCTTCAGTTGAACACATTGCTGTCCAAAGTATGCGAGTCCAGAGGACTGCACTTCATTGACAACTTCAATTCTTTCTGGCAAAGAGGCGATCTGTTTAAAGGAAAAGGCCCACACCTGAACAGAGGTGGAGTGAGACGACTGACGGATAACCTCCTCCACTCTCTGAGGCATCAGAAAAGGCCTAGACCGGATCCTGTGCTGCCATCGAGAGAAGAGGGGATCAAGGATGGCAAGATCAAGGATTTGTTCCCCAAAAAGGAATCACTCCCCTCTACCTCCTCAGCCTCATCCACCAGCCAAGACCACCCCAGCTCGGCCCCCACCACCGGTGCCCACAGCTGCTATCAATGGCGTCAATGCTGTTGTCTAGGACGCTGAGGGCCTCTGCGATGCTAAACCCCATATCAACCGGAGGTCCAGGGAGAGAGTGTCTAAAACAATAACTACTGTCCAAACACAGATTAAATAAGAGAGGGACAGTCAGACTGTCTGATCAGAGAAATCTGATCCATATCCCCTGCAAGAACACAGCGTCCAGTTCAACTTTAGCTAATCTCAAACATGCAGTACTCCATGTCAGATCTTTAAGTAACAAATCTTTTTTAATTAATAGTTTTATTTCCTCTTACAATCTTGATTTTATGTTTTTAACTGAGACATGGCTCGACAAAAACACAGCTAATGCAGTCCTGATTGAGTCTAGTCCACCTCACTTCAATTTTGTGTCTTAAACTCGACAAAACCAGAGGGGTGGGGGGGTTTGTGCCATATTGAGGGACAATATACTCACCCACAAACTGTCATTTGGTTTTTTTTTATCATTTGAGTATGTGTCATTCAAAATGGAGACAAAACAATCTTCCATACTTTATATCACTATATACAAACCACCACATAATTGTTTTATTGAAGATTTTACTGAATTACTTTCAGTTGTGTGCACTGATTTTGACTGTTTAGTCAAGGGATTTAGTCATGGATCCAAGATGGCCGCTTGATGTCAGCCTCGATTTTTCGCTCGTGTTTTCGCGTTTTTATTTTTGCTCTTGTGTTTTTCACTTCTTTTTGCCTGTTTGTTTAGGTTGCTAGCTCTGTGCTCACAAACACAAGAGTAGCACCTTGAATATATTTAAACACTCGACTAACCTCAGAAGAGTAATTAGCCCGCTAGCCCGAAGACTTCCGGGTTTAGTCCAATTGTTGTTTTTGTCCTGCAACTGGAACGGCTGGTCTTCTCACCACTGGCTGCCACGTCGCTAGCCATCACGAGCCCACCTGTCTACTCTGCCGGGATCTTTCCGTTCCGGTGCGGTGAGCAGACCTGGGTTGGTCTCCGCTAGCCACCACTGCACCAGGTGGACCTCCATTCTCCGGGCAGGATCGTCAGGCTAACGGGCTGGTAGCCCCTCCAGGCTACCACTCTCTCCTCACCGGACTGCTGGCGTCTTCCCGCTGGTATGCTGTGGATCATCTCGCTGATTCTCCTGGGCTGCACATCGCTTCTCATCTCGCGGACGGCGGGCTCTCGGTCACAGGCTGGCGCTAGCTTAACGCTACTACTCCGCCACCGGACCATGCCGCCGCTGTACTCCGCGTCGGAGCTTCGCGGCTTTGATAACCACCTGCGCCCGCACTGCATGGACATTCTGAAACAACATGGAATACTCCGCCGAGGCCATCCTTCACACAGAGGCTCTGGCCGCATGTTCACCTACAACTTCACGTCCCAAAACTCCATCCCATCCCTGTGGTCCTGTCGCAATCGTACTTCCTCGTTACGTCATCACAACAAACCACACGTGAATTGGTCCAATCTCCGTCCCCTTCCTCAGTCCTCACAGCCTATCACAACGCAACGTCACCTGAAACTGGCCTTGCTCAACACCCGCTCACTCAATAACAAAAGCCTCCTTCTGAATGAATTCATAATTGATAGTAATCTTGATTTTCTCTGCCTCACTGAAACATGGCATAAACCCCTGGACTATTTCTCCCTCAACCAGACCACCCCCACAGGATTCACATACACAGATAAACCTTGTCCAGAGGGGCGGGGAGGTGGTGTTGCTGCTGTCCACCGGGAGGACATTAAAACAACCACCATTCCCATTCCTGCCGTTCATTCTTTTGAACATATTGCCCTCAAACTCTCTGGTCCGACTCCTCTGGTAATTGCTGTTATTTACCGCCCCCCCAAGCCAAACCCCTCCTTCCTCTCTGACTTCTCTGATTTTCTGACCCAGCTCTGTGCAATTTCACCTGCCGTTCTCCTCCTTGGTGATTTTAACATCCATATTGATGACACGGAATGTAAACCTGCCATAGAATTCCTAGAACTGCTACAATGCTTCAACTTCACACAACACATCAACTTCCCCACTCACAGCCGAGGTCACATCCTGTATTTGGTCTGCTCCACTGGTCTCACAATACTTCAGCTCTCCAGCCTCAACCTCAATATATCCGACCACCTGGCTATCACCATGGACATCGGCATCCCTATCCCCATCCCAAGAACCAAGCGCAACATATCCTTCAGAAATCTCAAAACTATTTCCCCCACAACTCTTTCAGCCTCTCTTGCCAGTACCATGTCGGCCTCCCCTTTCCCACTGTCTGATAATCCCTCCGATCTCGTAAATTACTACAATAACACACTCTCCTCCTGTCTTGATCAGCTGGCTCCTATTAAAACCCAAACGGTCTCATTCACTCCCTCAGCTCCCTGGTATACTCCTGATCTCCACCACATGAAATCCCGTAAGCGCCAGCTTGAAAGACTCTGCAGGAAAACTGGTTTAACAGTCCATCTCCAAGCCCACTCTGACTACCTTCAACAATACAATGACGCTCTCATCTCAGCCCGGACCACCTACTACTCACACCTCATACACGCTGGCTCCTCCAACCCAAAGGTTCTCTTCTCAACAATAAACAAGCTTCTCAAACCCAGGGACAACACCTCCAAATCCTTTACAGTCGACAAGTGCAACTCTTTCCTTTCATTTTTCAATACAAAAATTGATATAATTTACAGCAACCTGAAGACCTCACCCGCACTTTCCATTTCGCCACCCCCTCTCCCCATATTCACCCCTCAGCCCCTTTCTCAGTTCTCCCCTGTGTCCCCTTTGGAGCTCTCTTCATTCACAACAGGAATGAGAAGCTCCACCTGTATTCTGGATCCCATACCATCTACTCTCACCAAGGAATGTCTCCCAGCCATTGCTCCACTCATCATAGCAATAATCAACTCCTCCCTCAACTCCGGCTCAGTCCCCGACACACTTAAACTGGCTGCTGTCACCCCCATCCTCAAGAAACCTGGACTCGACCCTGAGACCATGAGCAATTTCCGGCCCATCTCAAATCTTCCCTTCCTGTCAAAAATACTGGAACGTGTCGTCGCTGCACAACTCAAAACCCACCTCATTTCAAACGATCTGTTCGAGCCATTTCAATCTGGTTTCCGCTCACAGCACAGCACCGAAACAGCACTTCTCAAAGTCACCAATGACCTCTTCCTCTCCTCAGACTCTGGCCACCTCAACATTCTCCTTCTCCTGAATCTCACTGCAGCCTTTGACACCATCAACCACAACATCCTTCTCTCCCGCCTCGAATCGTCCCTCAGCATCACCGGAACTGCTCTCTCCTGGCTCAAATCATATCTAACAAACAGACAACAATTTATCAGCATCAACAACTGCACCTCCTCCACTGCTCCTCTGTCTCAGGGCATCCCACAGGGTTCGGTGCTTGGTCCTCTTCTGTTCATCCTCTACCTGCTCCCTCTTGGAAACATCATACGTCATCACGGTCTCCTCTTCCACTGCTACGCTGATGATGTCCAGCTCTACATCTCCACAAAAGCCATTACCACTGCTACTCACTCCACTCTGACCAACTGCCTCACTGACATTAAATCATGGATGCAAACCAACTTTCTCAAACTCAACTGTGATAAATCGGATATGATCATCATCGGCCCCAAATCTCTCACCAAAACCAGTCACAACTTCTGCCTCACCATTGACAACTCCACTCTGTCTCCCTCCCCTCACATCCGCAACCTCAGAGTCATGTTTGACAGCAACCTCTCATTTGAACATCACATCAAACAAATCACCAGAACCTCCTTCTTCCACCTAAAAAACATTGCCCGTCTCCGCTCATCACTTTCCTAATCTGCTGCTGAAACTTTAATCCACGCCTTCATCACCTCCAGAATTGACTATTGCAATAGTATTCTTTATGGCACATCTTCCAAAATCCTAAACAAACTCCAATACATCCAGAACTCTGCTGCTCGCCTGCTCACCCACTCCCGTTCCCGTGATCACATCACCCCTGTTCTCCAGAGCCTTCACTGGCTCCCCGTCCCACAACGGATCCAATACAAAATCCTTCTCCTCACTCACAAAGCCCTCCATAATCAGGCCCCCTCCTACCTCACCGACCTACTCCACCACCACACTCCATCCCGTCGGCTCCGCTCCTCTGATGCCGACCTCCTGTCCATCCCACATAGGACCAAGCACCGGACGTGGGGTGACAGAGCCTTCTCCATATCTGCCCCCTCCCTCTGGAACTCTCTCCCCAAACTCATCCGAGACTGCACTGATCTTTCCTCATTCAAATCCCAAATCAAAACCCACCTGTTCAGAACTGCTTTTAATGTGTGATTGTTTGTTTTTGTTTTTGTTTTCTTATCAGGGTCCGAGCGACTCAAAGTCCCTATTTATTTGTTTTATTTGTTTTACCTGTATTTTAGCTATTCTTATTTATTTATTTTTAGCTTTTAGGATGTTTTAATTATGTGAAGTGTCTTTGAGTACTATGAAAAGCGCTATATAAATTAAATGCATTATTATTATTATTATTATTATTAAGGGGACTTGAATGTGCATGTGGATGTAGCCAATGAACTCACTGCTGTCCTTGATATGTTTGGTCTAACTCAGCATGTGTCTGAGCCCACCCACAACAGAGGTCACACTCTAGATGTGCTCATTACCAAGGGTGTTATTATTCCAAATGAATGAATGTCGTTGATGTTGATTTATCTGACCATTTTTGTGTTTTCTTTGACTTGTCTGCAGTTGTTGGAAAAAGACTCATAAATGACGGCACAGGGACACAGTTTATGGAAATGATTAGGTTTGAAAATTCCCCCGTGTTCTAATGTTGATGATCTGTTGAACTCTTATACACCAAGTGTTCTAAATGTTTTGGATACCATTGTACCAACCTCCTGTCAAGGTTAGAATGGTTAAAAGTAGGCAAAAGGCACCATGGAGAAAAGAAGACTCGGTCAGGGCACAGAAAAGGGATTGCCGGAGAGCCGAACGGAAATGGCGCAAGTCAAAGCTCCAGGTTCATTATGAGATTTACAAAGAAAGGTTATGTGCGTTCAACCAGACTTTGCGTAGAACAAGGGAGAGTTATTTTTCTGAAAATCATCACAAACTGCAGTAACAACTCTTGTGTCCTGTTTGCTACAGTAAACAGATTAACAAACCCTCCTGTTTCACTGCCCTTAGAACTCAATTATATATCTAAGTGTAATAAGTGTGCAATATTCTTTCATGACAAAGTTCAAGGCATTAAAAATGCCATAAATTCCAAAACACAAATATCTACTCTGCAGCCAGCTAGACACCTAGAGCTGACACATGTCATACCTGTCACTGACAAAACAGTTGAAGAGATCATCTGCAGTCTGAGTCCATCGACGTGCTGCCTTGATGACTTACCCACTAGAGTTCTAAAGTCTGAGCTGAACAGTTTGTCACCACAACTCGCTCACCTGGTCAACATCTCACTCCAGACTGGAACATTTCCAAAGGCATTAAAAACTGCTGTCATTAAACCTCTTCTAAAGAAGAGCAGTCTGGATGCCACAGTACAACAGAACAACTGCCGGCCCATATCAAACCTGCCATTCTTAGGCAAAGTCCTAGAGAAGGTTGTATACCAACAGCTTACTGACTTTCTCCTGTCTAATAATGCTTTTGATACTTTCCAATCAGGTTTTAGGCCCCACCACAGCATTGAGACAGCTCTGATCAAGGTGACAAATGATATCCGCCTGAACAGACACAGGCAAAGTCTCAGTCTTCTGCTGGACCTGAGTGCTGCCTTTGACACAGTTGACCATGGGATTTTATGAGGTTAGAAAACTGGGTGGGAATCTCTGGTACTGCTCTAAACTGGTTTAAGTCCTAGCTCGAGGACAGGACGTATTTTGTTGAAATTGGTAACTGTGTCTCAGACCAAATGGCTTTGACCTGTGGGGTTCCCCAGGGGTCAATCCTAGGATCCCTATTATTCAATCTGTACATGCTTCCATTAGGCCAGCTAATACGCAGCTATAACGTGTCCTACCACAACTATGCAGATGACACTCAGGTCTACGTGTCACTGACTGCAGGTGAATATGGGCCTGTAGATTTACTTTGTCACTGCATCGAACAGATCAGTGTGTGGATGCAAAACAATTTTCTCCAGCTAAACTCAGACAAAACTGAAATGATTGTCTGTGGCCCACAGAAACAAAGAGAAAGTGTTATCAGTCACCTTGAGACTCTCTCTCTAAAACCTAAAAATCAGGTTAGAAATCTAGGGGTAATATTGGACTCAGAAATGAACTTTAACATCCACATTAAATCAATAACATCGAGAGCTTTTTACCATCTAAAAAACATTGCCAAAATCAAAGGAATAGTGTCTAAACCAGACTTGGAGAGACTAATCCATGCGTTTGTCTCCAGCAGGTTCGACTCCTGTAACGGCCTGCTCACTGGGCTCTAAACGAGCTGTAAGACAGCTGCAGAACATCCAGAACGCTGCTGCTCGAGTCCTAACTAGAACCAGGAAATGCCACCATATTAGTCCAGTGCTCAGGTCTTTGCACTGGCTTCCTGTTGCTCCGAGAATAGACTTTAAAACAGCTCTGCTTGTGTACAAATCTCTTCATGGTCTAGCACCAACGTACATGTGTGACATGTTACCCAAAAAAAAAAGTTCCCCACAACACAGAGAGATATTTGTAATAAGGCCCGCAAATTTGTATTGAGCACACTCAACCCCTGTTTCAACTGCAGTACACTCAGTATGTGCTGAGAAGTTACACTCTGCAGCTCAGTGAATGCTCTTCTCTCTAAACAGTCATTTACTTTCACTATGCAAGAGTCTGTAATATTGATGTTCCTGCTTATTGTTATGGGCCGTTCATGGATGCTTAGGCTGAAATCCATAGCTTCATTGTAGTATTTGTTTAATGTCTTTATAACTGCCATAAGCCTCATTAACATCTCTTTGGTTTCTTAATATAGTAATTTGGAGTAAAACATGTTATTCTCTGTTCTCTGTAGGGGGTAGATAACATTTTAGCTTTGAAATGCTTTACGGTGTGTATGTTAGCTCGTCGCTAAGCTTGTCTGTTAGCTGCTTGGTGCACAGCAGGTAGCAAGTGGAACTTAATCAATAGGAACAACTCCTTTCACATTTCACAAATGTATTTGATCTACTGTTCATAGATGAACACGTCCTCATATCTGAATGATAGCATGCAACAATTTCCATTGACTCCTGAACTTCAAATGACCAATCTATTTAACGTTGCGCAACCGTCTCTTTTAAAACATATTACAATTCTATTTGATGTCATTTAAACTTTGCACTGCATGTAAATGTTTTATTCAACACTGTGAAATGGTCAAAAACACATCATTTGGGTTACAATAAGTACATTTTTTTAATGTACGATAGCATGTGATGTAGTTATTGCGTCACGTACATGACGTGGTTCAGTACTAACGTATTTAGGTACATAACTTAAAATAACATAACTTAGAATACCTAAGTGTTGCCTTTGGTTTCACATGGGACATGAACACCGGTTTCCTGTGTTTGAGTGTATTGCTCAAAATAATACGTCAGCTGCCTTCCTCCTTTTCTCACGTCATAATTACTATGGCCACGACTTATTGCCGCCTAACAACAGTCATAACTATGGGTTGTAATAAGCTCCCGGCACAAGTGCTAACTCATCTGACTAAAGTGATTGCCTTGATTACTCATGTTGGATAAATGAAATCATAAATATAAGGAGCCGCTAATGATGTGTCTGCCCCTCAACAATATGGGTTCAGGTTCATCCCACTCACAGAGGGCCATCTGGTCCTTCATTAGCTTATGTGATGAACAATTAGCCCGCTGCAGGCTTTAGATGAGCATAACATGGCAGAAGTGACAAAGACAACAGACAAACACACTCATATATCAACTATGATAGAAACTTCAGGATTTGCCCGATTTAAAAAATGTAAATGCAGCTACTAGATAACATTATTATCTTTAATAACATGGTTACTACTAAGCCTTGCGAACTCTGTGGGCTCCAAGTTTAACCACAACAATGGCCCTTTTCTTTGCTGTTATCCCCACCATGGTGTGTTTTAATTGCAGGTATCCATAAATCTCAATGATGTATATTGAAAGGAAAATACTGGAATTGTTCCCTTTGGGTGTGAACCTCTTTCCTGCACATTTATCCGGCATTGTGGAAAATAAACGTCATAAGGCATTTGATGAGCTCTGTCTGTAAGATGGACGGCAGTTACCAAGTCTTACAATTCATTGAGAAGTCATGTTCTGGCCGGTGTGCTCTGGGGAGGCAGCAGTGAGCTGCCAACAGGCATAACACACAAAGAAAGAAAAAAGTGAAGCTTCTGGTTAGCTGGAAAAGCCTGAGGGAACGGTCCTAAACGAACTCAGCACCTTCCAAGATGGTGCAGAACACTTGTAGCCTGTGGCTGACACCCCTCAAGGTGTACCGGGGAGCACTTAGAGCTCTCATTTGTGCCATTGGGGTGCGCAATACTTCTTGGCGTAACGGCCTCAGTAAAATGAAAAGGTGCCGACAGCTGTTTCTCCAGGATTGATCGCCGTTCCTGTTCGGTACGCTACACGTGCCTCGCTGGGGCAGTTGAGTCTGAGAGCATGCTCTGAGGACGTGCGGCCTCTCTCGTTCAATGGCTCCAACATTATCAGCCTGTCAACATTTGTCATGGGTACAGTTTCAACCAAAACGTGCACGCTAAAATGCAAGAAAAGCCCCAGTGCAAACGTCCCCCTCTGGAATAAATGTGCCTGAATGCGCTCATACTCGGTTGGTACACCCACTGTATGGAGAACAAGCATCTGCCAACGTCATCAGGGTCAGATCAACTTGAGACAGCTCACCTCATGTTTGCTTGTCATAGGAAGGTCATTCTGTGGCCCTATCACTGTTTTTGTCTACGACTATTTCCCTGAATTAAAATGTGCCCTTCTTGATTGAAAAGGTCCCACAGCGTTGAAAGATGACAATAAATGACTATTGTGAGACCACCTTTGAAGTTACAGCTCAATATGTACCGAAAGAAATACATCGTTGGTTTGGAAGAACCAAACGTTTGGGTGTTTTTAAGTGGCGGTTGTATGAGCTTCTCCACATTCGGTGTACTAGCTGTAGTAGATGGAGCCAAACAAAGTACTGTGGACTGGGGGGGCAGCAGCTACACATATGTTTGTCACCTCTTTCTTGTATTGTGGGTGTCTGGGTTTGATTGGTTGGATTGACTGAATGATAACTGTATTTGTGCTGGGGGAAGAAAACGATACCATGCATGTGAGGAAAAGAATGTTAAAGAAAGGTGATGAAGACAAAAAGGGAAATATAGAAATGCTGCAAAAATGAACCAAACCAGAGGGTTGACCATGCTGTGGCCACCAGATAGAACCGGACAAAGAGAGTGCTGTCATTGAATGTACAGATTGAACATCTTCAGTTACTTTGATTAGTGAAATACAATTATGCCCCAGCTTACGCTCATTGTCCGTCAAGTGTTTTTTTACATTAGCGCTACAACATCTTCTCGTGTAATATATTCCTCTGCTTTGTGTCCGGGCTGAATACATGAGTGTCATCCTCGTGATGAAATGCAAAAATATGGCCTGTTTCTGTACCCGATCACAAGCCACGGTCAGAGGTCTATTATCATGTCAGCCATAGCTTCTCCATGTGGGGGGGGGGGGGGGCTTTACATGCACCTCGCTGTCACTTTGAATGCCTCTCTCGCTCTCTCTCTCCCCGTCTCCCTCCCTCTCTCTCCCGGGCTTTCAGCACAGAGGCACTAGCCGATGATGGGTTTCTCAGATGGAATTAAAATGTCTCGTCCCACAGCTGTCAGCCATGCAAATTGCATTGTCTACAGATTCTATCGCTGAGAAAAGCCAGCAGTCTGTTTTTGTTTGATGCTTTCTTCCTTCTCATTTCTTTTTTGTTGTTGTCATGATGTCATTATCCGTGACACCGCTGCCTCTCTCGTTAATGTCTCCAGACAGTCATCTTTTAATCTCTCTCTCTCTCTCTGTGTCTTCGTTTTGCTGCAGGTTTACCGCCACTCCTACATGGCCTCCTACAGTATCTACAATATCCACACGCGGTAAGTGTTGCTGTCCTCAGTGTGTGTGGGGTGACAACAGAAACACTCGAGGGTTGCAAACACTGTATGACACAGATAGAACTCAATGAAAGTTTATGCTGTTCACATGTTGCAACGTGCTGACATACAGGATGGAGCCGCAAGCACAGGGTACACACATTGGCTGGCTTTTTAAAACATACATTTGTGGGATGAATTTGTTTCTGAATGGTCCAGTATTGTCACATATCTATGCTATATGGGGGTTTTAAAGTCTGACACGTCCTTAGACAAAACTGAGACGACTGTGACCTCCCCAACACACAATTTAGTAAGTTGTCACCACTGTGTAACTCGTGCTTAATTAGCTATTTGCAGTTTCTGTTTGATGTATGGACAATTTTACCTGGAGAACCTCTGAAGAAGATAACAGGGTGATTCTCAGGTTCTCTCAGGTACTTCTTATGATTTCTGAAGTGGATGCATGGACATTTATTTGCCATGCACATCATTGAAGATCTCTCTTATGGGGAAGTGAGATCATACGGCCTGTGAACTTCAGCAATGTTAAATATATGCATGCGCAGTTATGATTCCCAGTAGCTGGGCCTACAGTCTGTCGCGGCCTGCTGATTTACAGGTGGATCTTCAGAACATCCCACACAAAGGGTCCACATTGCTGTCCAAAGCGCTGATGCCAGACAAGCTGGGATTCAGACATCCTGCCGTGTCAGTCACGGGGACGGGGAGGATTCCCACCACTAATCGGAGAGGATTAAAACTTTGTTTGGCTCATGGGATTTGCCTTTTTCAAATATGAGTGTTATTTGACAAAGCTTTGTGAGAGATTCCTGAGATATTGTGCCATTCCAGCGCATCACGCTATCATATTCTTTTCATCGTGGTCATCTGGCTGCTGATATCAGGTCTGTCGCCAACTCGTTGCAGATTTTAATTTGCGCCTCTTTGTTTTTTGGACCAAGAGAAACTGACACAGCGTGTGTTAAATCACAGGAAAAAAAACTATTTTCCCATATTTGTCCCTTAATATGCTCAGTAGCTGCACCCAACTTTATTTGTATGGAAGGTCTGAGATAGTATTAAAGGCCTTTCTGTGTTTATATTACACAGTCTTGTGTGTATTTCAGGGCTGCACCTATTTCCGTTACTGATTAGTCTGCCAACTATTTATTGATTAATTGTTTGGTCTATGAAACATGTGAAAACAGTTAATTATTAAATGAGTTTTTTTTGTCTACCTTGGACCCATCAAGATTTTAGCATTTTTGCGATGACATTGCTTGTTGTCTTTTTTCTTTAGGGAGGTTTGGGAGCTGGACCCTCCTGAGGTGGTGAACTCGGTCCTGCAGTACGCCGCCTGGGGAGTGCAAGGCCAACAACTGGTGAGAACACACACAGCCACATTCCCCAGCCTCACACTGCCTTAAAGCACCAGTGAAGATTACAACTCTCATACTTGTTTATAAAGTTACTTATTTGTGTCTCATCTTCGCTGAAGCTTGCAGTAAGTAATTCATTGTAGACACATGTTTATTTTTAAGTAGACAAGGTTTCAAGGTTACTGTACCATATTTACATCGATGTTTGACTGCAATAACAACCTACAACTACGGAATCATTGACTGTCAACGTTTTCTGAACAAAACATATCTGTCATTAATACGTTTCATATCAGCCCCATATCTTGATTGCAGAAACACACAATCACACAGGGTCAACATTGTGAATTGATTAGTTAGGTTTAGGAATCACAGCTACTTGGTTAAAGGTGCTCAATAGGAAACACATAGCATATTTATGACAGGGATAGCCTACACACGGCTCTCAGCGTGGCTATTGCTGCGCCGGCTGCTCTCTGCTAACTGTGCAAACGACAGTAACAGTGCAAACAACGCTAACAGTGCAAACAACGGTAACAGTGCAAACGACAGTAACAGTGCAAACGACAGTAACAGTGCAAACGACAGTAACAGTGCAAACAACGCTAACAGTGCAAACAACGCTAACAGTGCAAACAACGGTAACAGTGCAAACACGGTAACAGTGCAAACAACGGTAACAGTGCAAACGACAGTAATAGTGCAAACAACGCTAACAGTGCAAACAACGCTAAGAGTGCAAACAACGGTAAGAGTGCAAACAGCGGTAACAGTGCAAACAACGATAACAGTGCAAACAACGATAACAGTGCAAACAACGGTAACAGTGCAAACAACTATAACAGTGCAAACAACGATAACAGTGCAAACAACGGTAACAGTGCAAACAACGGTAACAGTGCAAACTACGGTAACAGTACAAACTACGGCACGGTAAGAGTGCAAACGACACTAACAGTGCAAACAACGCTAACAGTGCAAACAACGCTAACAGTGCGGACAGAGCGAACAGTGCTGACCTGAGATGGGTGGGCGCTATGATTCCACCAGGACGCTGTTGGTCGAGACGGCGTTATCAGCTGTATCTGCAGTATCAGCACGGTGCTAAGCGGGGGTAGTGAGGGGCACGCTCACATGCACGAAAAGGCTTGCATAGCCGGCTCGCCCATATGAAGACAGCACAGAAAGGTTCGGACTGCGAGAGAGAGATTATTCCATTTATTCCTGGCCACTGGGAAGCAATTACTGGCCATATAATGACAACACATTGAATCAGCAGTAAGCACACATGCGGTTGTTTTCCTTTCATTATGTAATTAAATAGTCCAGCACAGAAAATCATTAGTTCATAATGTAGCCTTCAGCTCCAGCATATTTATTGCTGGCTTTATCTGACGTCAGAATTTCTCCAGAAAAATACAAATAAAACGTAGCAATTTGAAGACCATGTAATAGTGTCTGCTTTTACTGCATGTGCATTTGAACTGCGAGGACACACAATAAATGGTTTTAGTTTTCCGCGCTTACAATTCAGAATTGCCCGCTCTGCTTATAATATGCCAAGATTTGTGTGGGAACCCAATTAGATGCACATTTTTTTTACAGATTTTGTATTTATCTACACTGGTGAGATTGGTTGACAGCAAAAAAGAAGCAAAGCAGAGTAGTTTTGTTCATATTTGCGAATTTCAGCGTGTCATATTTGGGCATAAATCAAACACGACTCCATTAGGAAGTCATTATGGTGACAGATGTGAAAGCTCAGCTCTTGAGTAGCATGCGCAGCATCATTAGCCAGAAGTGCGTCTTCGGAAACAATAACATAACGTCTGTGTTTTGGCTTGGAGTGAGCCTCCGAGCAATTATTTGGGAATTTTGTGCATCCTCATTAGGATGCCAGAAAGTTTACGTTTGGAATATGAATCACTATTCATCAAGCCTTCAGCGATGGGATGGACACAAGTTTTCAAATTAGGTGTCATTTGGATGTCTTTGATCATTCGTGAATGCATTTGTGAATGGGGTCCGACATTGTGGAGACAAATACGTCCCCCAATGTAACCATGTTGCCATGGATTCAGTGAGTAGCCTTTTGTGCTGTAATTGAGCCCCCTTCTTTTGCTCATATTTGTTAACATTGGCGAATTGATTAAATGAATGCAGAATTGTCTATTATTATTTTCCTGTATGCAATATCACCACAGACAGCTATCACTGGACGACTTTGATACTGAAGAAAGCAACCTGGAGATATTAAGTGTTTTTTTCTCTCCGATCATAGAAGCAGATATGCAGATGATTAGTTGTCATTGGGTCACTGGTATCAGATATGTCAGAGTGTAAGTCCCTCTAAATCTAAACATATAATATAATATAGAATGAGTTATAACTGAAAAGGAGTGCCATTGTTTCATGTGATAATCATGGCAACAGGTTTAAGGGTTTACTGAATTGCCTGTCCTGTTTCAAGAACCTCTGATGTAAATTCTAATTTTGGTCATGATTAAAGCTCTGGCCATTTCCCAGAGCCTGTCACCGCTTACCAACAAAAGTTTTTCCGTGGTTTGCTGAGAGCCACAGGGAGCCACTTGTTAGCACATGCATAGACTGCCTTCTGGGCCGATGGTATCTTAATGCCATCCAGCCAGACAGCAGAAGGCCCTCCTGACTGGGATGTTGTGGCCCTGTGCTGATTCCATAACACTGTATGGAAGATCACATGACCACAGACTTCTGGCTCGTTGGAAAGCCCAGACAACTATTTTCAGCGTGTAACGCCAACAAATGTTTGTCTGACTAGTTGGAGTTGTATTTTTTTTACTTTTGTCAGCTACGTTAAGCATTGTTTGTTTTTTTTCTCCAGGGAAATGTAGCTCTCTTCAGTCCCGAATCACAGTAATCCTGTGTCACGCACATCCAAATAGGAACTGCTAGAAGCTAATTTGACAAAATGTAAACAAATATTGTTTTTAAAAAGTGTAATTAAGCCCATGGCAACATTATACTTCCTTTTCACATCCTGGAAAAGCATAATCGGAACCGTAATTCCAAATATTAAAAGATAGAGAAGTAAGACAATTATATTCATGGAAGCGACACTCTCCTCTGCTCATTCAAAAACAGATTTGTGTGATGAGGACATACTTGAATTAGAGTGGAGGCGGAGTGCATTTGGGGGTGAAGGATGTTGTCTGAGGGGGGGCCCACAGTGTCAGACTTTGAAAACCCTTTTGGGGCATCTGGAGGGGTAGCAGACTTACTTCCACAAATACAGAGCTCACTGACACTGCCGTACACCTTTAATCCTAAAACAATAGTCTGGATGCTCGAGCAGATATTGGGTGTTTTCCATACAATCACTGTTGATCCATTGTTAAAGTTGTGAAGCACCTATACTTGAGACTTGTCCAGCCATGCAGCAGTGCTCCTGTTCCTGACTGGCTCGTTCCTGCCATGCGATTTAAGTCGTGGCTGTGTGTGCTTCCTTTCCACAGATCTACATATTTGAAAACAACATCTATTACCAATCAGATGTCAAGAGCAACTCCCTCCGGCTAACATCCTCCGGGAAGGAAGGGATCGTCTTCAATGGGATCGCTGACTGGCTCTATGAAGGTACATGTGACCGAAACTAGCCATAAAACGCCGCTTGGACCTTTTTTTTGTGGTCGCTGTTTGCTGAAACCTGACAATGACAAACGGGAACGTGATGTCAGATAGAGACTTGTTGAGAAACAACATTTCCCACAGTGCAACACTGATGATAACGTCTGACTTTTGTTTAAAGTGTTAGCAGACTGTCTCATTAAACCGTAAATGCCTGTGTTCAGGAACATTACCTTTTAAAAAGGCAGTGATTAAATATTCATAATGTTTGTTCCCGTGCAGATATCTCCCCTCTGGGTGAGAGGAGTCGCTTTATGTGCGTTAAGCACTTAGCCAGTCTGGCCAATCTCTCCGAAGTGAAGGATATTATGTAAATCTAATAAAAAGGCAAGCAGCGGCACCGTTGTTTTCTTCTTCTGGTTGACTTTTTATTCTTTGTTATATTTTTGAAGTATGATAATGTAGCAAACAGTGATGATTGACACCAAAATGAGTCAGGTAATCAATGGTATATATAAAGAGTGTCCTACTTTTTAAAAATTAAAATAGTGACTGTAATTACAATATTCAGTGTTTACAAAGATGAATACTTTTTTATGGATATTATTGCTTTTAGTGCAATGTGTTTAACTTTATTGTGTTACATTTAACCTGACTTTCCATTTCCATTTCAACTTCACTGCTAAGGCTAATTAGTAATTATTACAAATGTTATGTCAATAACAGATATTCAAACGTCCACACTGACAATGTACACAGCTGAAGTGTCCTGGGATTTAAAGCTGCTGTAAGTAGAGGCTTCAACGTTGGCGCCCCCCCAGTGGTGGTGTCAAATAAATACATCAATTACATAAAGATGCCACACATAGTTAAGCCAGCTTTAAAGGACCAGCAGAAATGGAACTATTCCTAACTACTGAAAATAAGAACCATTGGGTCTTCGTGAGCTCAGAATGAGCCCTTCATATCCACACAGGGACGCCTCTTTGCGGAGTCGGCCATGTTGCACGGCCATGTTTCTACAGGAGCCCAGAAAGGACAAACCAAACACCGGCTTTAGAGAGAGACCTTTTTTAAACGTTTTCATGTTGAAGTGGCAGCTTGAATTTGGTGATCATGTGTTGAGACGTTTTATGTTTTATGGCGATGATACTCTTTCTGATACTTACATTTCAAGATCGATTTTGATGAAACAGCTCATCCTGTGTCTCCTTCCGAAACAGAGGAGATCCTTCAGACCCATGTGGCCCACTGGTGGTCACCGGACGGAGAGAGGTTGGCCTTCCTGGTCCTTAATGACAGCCTGGTCCCCAACATGGCTTTACCTCGCTTCACTGGCATGACTTACCCCAAAGGGAAGCAATACCCATACCCCAAGGTAAACATTATATAGAAGACACACATGTCTTAACGTCACATGACCGTGAGCCATTTTTCCAGAAAAATGTGAATAACATATCTGTAACCATTTTGGAACATACAAGATGTTCTGGTTACCCCATCCTTGCACTGCTGGTCCAATAAGGAGGTAGCGGCCACACAATAAATAGCACCAGTTATTAGTGTTCAACTTGCTATTAATCTATTAAGCTATTAATCTCCTTGTTTTGCTCTCTGAGTGGGCGAGGCCATGACGCCCACCTCTGCTGCATATACATCCGTCCGGTCCATTTTTGTGAACACGATTTCTCAGGAAAAAGTGAAGCCAATATGAAAGTGCCTTGAACCTGCATTCTTTCTAAAGTCCATCAGGGGGCGACTCCTCTGGTTGTATAGACGTCTATGAGAAAATTACTCTATTTCTCTCTTGATTTGTTCCCTTAGTAAACATTGGAAATCAATCTCTAGTTTCAAGTCTTCAATACAGCATGATGTTTATTTAGTAAATAAGAGTCAAATAGACCATAAAGCAGGGTATTCTTCAGGGCGGGGCTACCGTGTGATTGACAGGTTGCTACCACAGTGTTTCACAATCTGGGAGTTGTCCATGTTTTAATTTAACCCTTTCACAGTGTGTTTTCACATATGTTGAGTTTAGTACATTCATTTGCCAGAGATAAAAAGGTACAAAAATGACTACTGTCATACATAGAAAAGGGATGTATTAAGATTAAGATCCTATTTCCATCTGCAGACACAGTTATTTTAATGAAATTGTGCTGTTGATCCTTATTATAGTTTATTATACAGGCTTGTTAAGGTTGTTTGAACTTACTATTTTTGTGTTCTCAGTTATCTTCCTATAAAACATGTTCATAGAATAATTCAAAGCCAAATACCCCTGGACAAGGCCAGTAGGAAATATTATTCATGAAAACAGCTGCAATCTCTGTGGATCAAGTGGATTCCCTTTCTTATTCTGCGTGTTGTAGCAGTTTCAGATCTCAGCTTTACATTTTTAACGCAATCAGCGAAGCGAAAAGAAAAACAGTCGGTGTCTCTTGGAGTCTGTGCCTCTGTCCATCGTACAGGGAGGCTGTCCACTGTCAGAGAAGGGGAACAACCCCCCCACCTCGCTCCACACCGCAGAGGTCACACACAGATAATACACAAAGTAGTCGCTACAATGGCGCCGCCTGTTGTTCTCTGATTTGCTGTTTCCTGAAAAGAAGACTTGCACAGAGATAGAAAGATCTTCAAAGTGGGATTTGTTGCAGGTGGAGTGAAAAAGAAGAATGCAAATGCCCGTTCTTTACTACTGTAGCCTACTACTGCGTCAGTGCTCCAATGCAATGATATCATATGTCTGCTGTTAAGTGTGTCACACAAAACTCTGAATTATTCATTCCAAATCACTTCATCACGCGGCGCTTTATAAGTCACGCTCGCCGGGTTGGGTGGTGCAGGCGTGGAGCGTTTTTGATGATGCGGGGCTTTCGTCTAACGTCTGGACTGTTGGTTCTGCAGGCTGGCCAACCCAACCCGGCGGTGAGGCTCTACGTGGTCAACCTCTACGGGCCGACGCACACGCTGGAGCTCATGCCTCCGGAGACGCTCAAGCTACGGTGAGGGGAGCTGCACGCTGGTCGCCGAGACCTTTGCATCGGCCGCAGGAGACTTCTGACTTTTTTTTGTTTTTAAAGATCTACATCGTCATCTTTTGCTCACTCGGCACCTTTATTTAGGGGAGACCATGCGCATTGCAGTTTTAACTTACACTTTTGGTTGGGAAACAAAGAAAACGACAAACCGTGACCAACTAAACCCAGCGTGCACAGGTCTATTGTTTTATTATTTCACAATACATGCAGCTGCATTTGTCATTTCAACAGATTTTATAAACCTCAGATCAGGTTCCATGAGACTGCATCACTGAAACCCCAAAAGCCCCTCTGACTTGATGTCAACAGGACATCTTTCTCCTCCATCTCCATTGTTCTGTGCCTCTCAAAAACAGACATACCTTGAACCTCCATATATGTTAACCTACATCCTGTCTGTTGGTAATACCCATAGTCGCTTATACCGAAGCACGAGGCACCGTTCAACTAACTTCAATGCAAACCCATCAGAGGAAGTACGAAGAGCGACACAGTCTGAGGGTGGCCGGGTGGGGTCAAAACAAACAGGACTTTCTCTTAGTAGCACTGTAGTTTTATTATGTAGTCACCAGCGTTGTTCTGTTCTTTTTTTCATAGTGAACATTATGTGACCGTGGTGAAGTGGATCAGCAAGACCAAGACATCGGTCAGGTGGCTGAACCGGGCCCAGAACATCTCCATCCTGACTGTGTGCGACACCACCACTGGAGCCTGTGTCACGGTGTGTGTGCGTGCGTGCGTGTGTGTGTGTGTGTGTGTGTGTGTGTGTAAGAGAGAGAGAGAAATAAGTGTGTCTTAAAGGAGACTTTGCGTTGGCGAAGTAATCATTTAATCTGGGAATTGCCTGAAGAAATTCTGAGTCAAACTTTAGCGGAGTGCTCTGTGCAGGGACGATACGTGACTCATTATATCTGATTTAGATTTGGCACGGTAACACTCCCGCTGTCGTGATGAAGCAGAGAACCAGAATCGTTTGTTAAGTCCGAGCGACTCAAAGTCCCTATTTATTTGTTTTATTTGTTTTACCTGTATTTTAGCTATTCTTATTTATTAATTTTTAGCTTTTAGGATGTTTTAATTATGTGAAGTGTCTTTGAGTATTATGAAAAGCGCTATATAAATTAAATGCATTATTATTATTATTATTATTAACCGGAGAAGTGAGTCTGAGCCGGTCCGGTGCAAATGAAAATGTACATATCGGGGCACTGGGCTTCTGAATATAGGATCCACACGATCCCGCTACCTTCAAAAAGTACTTTTATTTAGTTTGACTTTTTTCCGCTTGTCATTTCAAACCATCTCCCTCTCTGAGTCGTTGCCATCTGCTGTGTTGCCGTGAGTTCGAGAGGATCTAAGGAAAAAAAGTGCCATCTGTTACTCGTGTGAGACAGAAGATACAAGCGTGCGAGTCTTGTTTTGAGTATCAATGCTCGCATCCAGCGGGTCGTCGTGTACATCGTGTCCAAACCAGAAACGCTCAGACGACAGTTCTCACTGATTTATCAATCATAGTGACCTCTGCTGTGGCCTGTATGAACAAATCCCTGACACGCCTCCTTGAAGTAGTTGCGGTTGCGAAGCTGTGATTGGACATTGGCAGGGTTTAGAGAGCGGTCGGTGGCGTCCCGTCCCGGGCGTACAACGCCAGAGAGGAGTAAACAGACCATTAGAGAGACAACAGAAACCGCTTGAGACATATTGCGACATGTCCCCCGAGCTGTAGTCGATCATTAACCGACCCCGAGGAGTCGTCCCAAGCCAATAAATCTCTCGGTTACGAGGACATGCGGAGGAACTCCTCTGGTGCCACTTTGCGGGAGGCCCTTAACTGTTAAACCGATCACTATTTGAAGAAAACACCTGCAGCAGTAAACTCCTTCAATATCGTGGACGACGCAGAGCAGCGTTAACCTGCCAGTTGAACCGTGGGACCCGCTCTCCAGTGCTGTTTTCTTTTCCTTATTCGGTGTGATTCGCACCAACAAACATGCCTCCCAGACAAGACGCAGCTTAGCTCAGACTTGGACCGAGCGCTACGGCCTCCTCTGCTAAAACTCCGGCTCCCGGCTCATGCATGTATCGGTTTGAAACCACGGCGAAGGCTGGGAAGGGTGTGCACAAATAAACTGGAAAAAACATGAAGTCCACTATGTGACGGGTGATTCCATCTTGAAAATATGCCACTCAAGTATTATTCCCAAATACGTTTACGCACAACGTGAAAAATATAACAACATTCTCAAACATAAAGGTTTGTGTTATATGGAATTCCATTAAACTGCATCCATTGTCCACCATTTGAAAACCTCTGTGTACCAAGTAGAAGTGTAAGAGTGAAGGGCTGCACAGACGGGAGGATTTCGATGATCTGGGTGCGTTAAGTGCAGACTGACATTTTGCTCTTGCATCTTTTTTTTCAGAGACATGAAGAAAGCTCTGAGCTCTGGCTGTCCAAGCAGGTAAAGTGCTCTCCGTGCCCGTGTGTCGGGGTTTGTACTATTTTTTTGCAAGCATGCACTCCACCGCTATAATTTCACTTGATGTCATTCATTTCTATCTCAGTATCTTTCCAAATATGCCACATAAAGGACAACTTCACCAATTACCCATCACATGCCCGAGTATTTGTACGCACACTCGGCTCTCGTCCTCTAAAATCCCTCGCCGGATGACGCAGACACAGGATGAGTGGCAGCGATGAAGCACTCGGTGTCGGCCCCCTCAAATGATTCTCTTCAGTACTCTGGATGCAGGGACCTGCCACTTCATTATCACCTGTAGGATTCGGGAGCGAAGAATAGAGCTTTCCTTGGAGATAACGAAGAGCTATTGGGGGGATTAGGACAAGTTGAAAAATCAAAGCAGATGCAATTTTAAATCAGTGTTCCCATGCGGTTGGTGTAGGTCATCCATGAAATATGCAACATTGCAGCACAGTGAGCTTTTTTAGAATGTTTTCACTGGAAGAAAAACATGTGAATACCCTCCTCTAGTCAAAATGGACTTCTGGAAAGCACGACTTCACTGTAGGAATAATCAAGCATGACGGACATTCAATAACCTGGCATCTAATAAACGTCAGCAAAGTTAAAACGTGACACTGTATCATTTAGCTCTCTGTATGTGTCTTCCTCCAAAGAAGAGGGAGTGCGGTCGACTGTCAGCGTTCGTTTTAGCTTTTCTTTTTTTAGATGGGAGGCAGAGGAGGGAGCGTTGCTGGCAGGATGTGGATCGTACGGCCCTGCAGCCGTACATGTTTGGCTGCAGCGCCGGGTCATTTAACCACTTGTCAATCTTGGCATGCAGAGCTGCTTGTCTTTGTTAAGGTGGTTAATCTGCGAGATGCTCATTTACCGACTGTGTGGTTGTGACAGTGTGTGTGGGGGGGGGGGGCTTTACGCAACAGCTTATTGACGTCAGATTGACTCAAATGCCATCTCAATCTGGGTAAACTCTCCCCATCTGAGGCAGAATGTGTTCTCTGAGTGAGATGTGTATTCAGTTTGGGTGTCTTGATGAACTTGATTGCCTCAATGCACAGTATGGATATGCATTCAATAGGTTTATTTAAAATGATCCAGAATTATGATTTTCTGTGGGCCAAGATCAGTGGTGTTAAAGGTAGTCATATGTTTACATGAGAAAAGGGAGTAATACCACATATTTCTACATTCAAAGTATGAAAATCTTATCAACGGAATGCATTTAGAATATAAAAGAGGACAACTACTACAAGCGCTGCAGGTTGGCCCCTTTAACTGTTATATTAGTAGATTATAGTTACGGATTCATTATTGTGCACCCAGGGCGTGTCTGCTCGAGGTGGAGCCGATCTAAGTGTTTTGTTCACTTTGAGGTCATTTACTTTAACGCACTGTTTCCTCTTTATGCTCATTATGGGTTGTGGAAATCTGAGAGGCGCTCAATACTCAATATGGCATTCAGAAGCTAACAGCACGAACGGCGCAACCCACGGGCAACGGTGCCGACAGAGCTCACCGTGTTTACCGGTGTATCAGCTGAAAGAGCCGGATGAGAGCCGTGTGGAGTCAAGCAGGAACAGAGAACCTGAGGACTCCAACGCTCCCAGAGGGAGAGTGGCTTCATCCTCTGCTCATGTGTTCCTGCCGTACACGGGCAAAACGCTGAACTCCCAATTGCTCGCCAGTGCTGTGCCATCACTGTGTGAATAGATGTGAACGCAAAGTATTGTATTCCTGATGGGTGGGTGGCACCTTGCAAATCGGCGTATGCATTTGTGTGAATGATGACATTCCGTGTTAAGGTCCCTTCACCATATTAATACTCTTGAGTCCTGTACATAGAACCTCTGCGGTTGAGTAAATTCAATTGAGAGGTTGAGAAAATGTAGATACTGATGTAAAATGCGTGTACCTCAGGGGTTTCTTTCTTGTTTCTTTTCCATTACTGCGTTTATCCGCTGCAGAGCCAGAGCTTCTTCCCCAAGGCCGCGCAGTTGTTAAACACACACAATGTTGACCTCGCTGTAATTGCATGTGGAGTGTGTACTATATTATTATGTTGTCCTTCTTTTGTACTATATGTTGTATTGTCACGGTCATTCCATCTGTACTGAGATTAACTCCAGCGGCCTAGTTCTGTGGTAACAAAATAAACGTGAACTTTTAGACTCACAAGAGAAAAAAGACATGTATGCACCGGACGTCCAGAAATCCAGATTTTTATCCCCCAGTATCATTCAAGCTGCACAAATAGTGGATCCTAAATGTTGCAACTTTGTTTCTTTGTTAAACCCTCACTGCCTGGTAATATTCTGGTCAAGTTTGTGGTAAATGGTGCACTTTTCTCTCTGCTGATCATGCTAACTACCTGTTTCCTTTCCCGGAAAATGTTTCGGCCACTGTTACAGCAATCTGAACAATAGCAAAGTAGACATTTATTCCTTAAAATGTTGCAATTACTACTTTCTGGGTGAAAAAGTGGTTTGACTGTAGGAGTAATTTGCACATCATTTCATCCTCTTTTTAATTCACTTGTTTCATGCTGTTGATGTCAGTTGTAGGAAAAGCAAGCCTCTGAAAAAAAAATGTTTGGGAAATCCTCTGTAATGTGTAAACAGGAATGTGTTGTTTTGTCCACCAAGGTGACCGATGCTGTTCATCTATATTTGCTTTACTGCAGAACCAAGAACCAGTGTTCTCCAAAGATGGCAGCAGATTCTTCCTGACAGTCCCGGTCAAACAAGGAGGACGTGGAGAGTTCCATCACATCGCCATGTTCACCACACAGGTAAAGGCCCAGTTCACAGCCACTTGATCCAGCATACAGGCAACAGTTTTTGAGACCAAAGGATCTGGCTAAATCCTTAATTCTGACAGGATGGATGTTGTGTGTTGCCGCAGATTTAACAGAGTCTTTAATGGTATGTGCAGCCAGGTGTCCTCACAGCAGCCTTTATTAGTCATGATGTTGTTAAGCTGTTAATTGAAGTGTTTCCATAATCTGATACTGTCCTCCTGAACAGTATAGGCCCACTTCAAAGATCTTTTTCTCATCAACGTAGACATAATGGCCCCTTCCTTCATATTTTGCCACATTGGTGGCCTTTTGCGTGGGATCGTGATGCTCAAGGTTCTCATGGGGCTATCATTGTGAAAGGGTCGTGGGGAAAGTTGTAACACATGGTTAATGTTGTGAAACAGACGTGGGGAACGTTGTAACACGTGGTTAATGTTGTGAAACAGACGTGGGGAACGTTGTAACACGTGGTTAATGTTGTGAAACAGACGTGGGGAACGTTGTAACACGTGGTTAATGTTGTGAAACAGACGTGGGGAACGTTGTAACACATGGTTAATGTTGTGAAACAGACGTGGGGAACGTTGTAACACATGGTTAATGTTGTGAAACAGACATGGGGAACGTTGTAACATGTGGTTAATGTTGTAACACGTGGAGAACGTTGTAACACGTGGCTAATGTTGTAACACGTGGAGAACGTTGTAACACATGGCTAATGTTGTGAAACAGACATGGGGAACGTTGTAACACGTGGTTAATGTTGTGAAACAGACGTGGGGAACGTTGTAACACATGGTTAATGTTGTGAAACAGACATGGGGAACGTTGTAACACGTGGTTAATGTTGTAACACGTGGAGAACGTTGTAACACGTGGCTAATGTTGTAACACGTGGAGAACGTTGTAACACATGGCTAATGTTGTGAAACAGACGTGGGGAACGTTGTAACACTTGGTTAATGTTGTGAAACAGACGTGGGGAACGTTGTAACACTTGACTAATGTTGTGAAACAGACGTGGGGAACGTTGTAACATGTGGTTAATGTTGTGAAACAGACATGGGGAACGTTGTAACACATGGTTAATGTTGTGAAACAGACGTGGGGAACGTTGTAACACATGGTTAATGTTGTGAAACAGACGTGGGGAACGTTGTAACACATGGTTAATGTTGTGAAACAGACGTGAGGAACGTTGTAACACATGGTTAATGTTGTGAAACAGACGTGGGGAACGTTGTAACACGTGGTTAATGTTGTAACATGTGGTTAATGTTGTGAAACAGACGTGGGGAACGTTGTAACACATGGTTAATGTTGTGAAACAGACGTGGGGAACGTTGTAACACTTGGTTAATGTTGTGAAACAGACGTGGGGAACGTTGTAACATGTGGTTAATGTTGTAACATGTGGTTAATGTTGTGAAACAGACGTGGGGAACGTTGTAACACATGGTTAATGTTGTGAAACAGACGTGGGGAACGTTGTAACACTTGGTTAATGTTGTGAAACAGACGTGGGGAACGTTGTAACACGTGGTTAATGTTGTGAAACAGACATGAGGAACGTTGTAACACATGGTTAATGTTGTGAGACAGACGTGGGGAACGTTGTAACACGTGGTTAATGTTGTGAAACAGACGTGGGGAACGTTGTAACACATGGTTAATGTTGTGAGACAGACGTGGGGAACGTTGTAACACGTGGTTAATGTTGTGAAACAGACGTGGGGAACGTTGTAACACGTGGTTAATGTTGTGAAACAGACATGGGGAACGTTGTAACACATGGTTAATGTTGTGAGACAGACGTGGGGAACGTTGTAACACATGGTTAATGTTGTGGAACAGACGTGGAGAACGTTGTAACACGTGGTTAATGTTGTGAAACAGACATGGGGAACATTGTAACATGTGGTTAATGTTGTAACACGTGGTTAATGTTGTGAAACAGACGTGGGGAACGTTGTAACATGTGGTTAATGTTGTAACATGTGGTTAATGTTGTGAGACAGACGTGGGGAACGTTGTAACATGTGGTTAATGTTGTAACATGTGGTTAATGTTGTGAGACAGACGTGGGGAACGTTGTAACATGTGGTTAATGTTGTAACATGTGGTTAATGTTGTGAGACAGACGTGGGGAACGTTGTAACACGTGGTTAATGTTGTGAGACAGACATGAGGAACATTGTAACACGTGGTTAATGTTGTGAGACAGACGTGGGGAACATTGTAACACATGGTTAATGTTGTGAGACAGACGTGGGGAACGTTGTAACACGTGGTTAATGTTGTAACATGTGGTTAATGTTGTGAGATAGACGTGGGGAACGTTGTAACATGTGGTTAATGTTGTAACATGTGGTTAATGTTGTGAAACAGACGTGGGGAACGTTGTAACACATGGTTAATGTTGTGAAACGGACGTGGGGAACATTGTAACACATGGTTAATGTTGTGAGACAGACGTGGGGAACGTTGTAACACGTGGTTAATGTTGTGAGACAGACATGGGGAACGTTGTAACACATGGTTAATGTTGTGAAACAGACGTGGGGAACGTTGTAACATGTGGTTAATGTTGTGAAATAGACATGAGGAACGTTGAAACACGTGGTTAATGTTGTGAGACAGACATGAGGAACATTGTAACACGTGGTTAATGTTGTGAGACGGACGTGGGGAACGTTGTAACACTTGGTTAATGTTGTGAAACAGACGTGGGGAACGTTGTAACACGTGGTTAATGTTGTGAAACAGACATGAGGAACATTGTAACACGTGGTTAATGTTGTGAAACAGACATGAGGAACGTTGTAACATGTGGTTAATGTTGTGAGACAGACGTGGGGAACGTTGTAACACGTGGTTAATGTTGTGAAACAGACATGAGGAACATTGTAACACGTGGTTAATGTTGTGAGACGGACGTGGGGAACGTTGTAACACTTGGTTAATGTTGTGAAACAGACGTGGGGAACGTTGTAACACGTGGTTAATGTTGTGAGACAGACGTGGGGAACGTTGTAACACGTGGTTAATGTTGTGAAACAGACGTGGAGAACGTTGTAACACGTGGTTAATGTTGTGAGACAGACGTGGGGAACGTTGTAACACGTGGTTAATGTTGTGAAACAGACGTGGGGAACGTTGTAACACGTGGTTAATGTTGTGAAACAGACGTGGGGAACGTTGTAACACGTGGTTAATGTTGTGAGACAGACGTGGGGAACGTTGTAACACGTGGTTAATGTTGTGAGACAGACGTGGGGAACGTTGTAACACATGGTTAATGTTGTGAGACAGACGTGGGGAACGTTGTAACATGTGGTTAATGTTGTGAAATAGACATGAGGAACGTTGAAACACGTGGTTAATGTTGTGAGACAGACGTGGGGAACGTTGTAACACGTGGTTAATGTTGTGAAACAGACATGGGGAACGTTGTAACACATGGTTAATGTTGTGAGACAGACGTGGGGAACGTTGTAACACGTGGTTAATGTTGTGAAACAGACATGGGGAACATTGTAACATGTGGTTAATGTTGTGAGACAGACGTGGGGAACGTTGTAACACGTGGTTAATGTTGTGAAACAGACATGGGGAACGTTGTAACACATGGTTAATGTTGTGAGACAGACGTGGGGAACGTTGTTACACGTGGTTAATGTTGTGAAACAGACATGGGGAACGTTGTAACACGTGGTTAATGTTGTGAGACAGACGTGAGGAACGTTGTAACACGTGGTTAATGTTGTGAAACAGACATGGGGAACATTGTAACATGTGGTTAATGTTGTAACACGTGGTTAATGTTGTGAAACAGACGTGGGGAATGTTGTAACATGTGGTTAATGTTGTAACATGTGGTTAATGTTGTGAGACAGACGTGGGGAACATTGTAACACATGGTTAATGTTGTGAGACAGACGTGGGGAACGTTGTAACACATGGTTAATGTTGTAACATGTGGTTAATGTTGTGAGATAGACGTGGGGAACGTTGTAACCTGTGGTTAATGTTGTAACATGTGGTTAATGTTGTGAAACAGACGTGGGGAACGTTGTAACACATGGTTAATGTTGTGAAACAGACGTGGGGAACGTTGTAACACATGGTTAATGTTGTGAAACAGACGTGGGGAACGTTGTAACACGTGGTTAATGTTGTGAAACAGACGTGGGGAACGTTGTAACACATGGTTAATGTTGTGAAACAGACGTGGGGAACGTTGTAACACGTGGTTAATGTTGTGAAACAGACGTGGGGAACGTTGTAACACATGGTTAATGTTGTGAGACAGACGTGGGGAACGTTGTAACACATGGTTAATGTTGTGAGACAGACGTGGAGAACGTTGTAACACATGGTTAATGTTGTGAGACAGACGTGGAGAACGTTGTAACACGTGGTTAATGTTGTGAGACAGACATGGGGAACGTTGTAACACGTGGTTAATGTCGTGAGACAGACGTGGGGAACGTCGTAACACATGGTTAATGTTGTGAAACAGACGTGGGGAACGTTGTAACACATGGTTAATGTTGTGAAACAGACGTGGAGAACGTTGTAACACGTGGTTAATGTTGTGAAACAGACGTGGAGAATGTTCAGACAACTAAACCACTTAGTTAGGTTAAAGGAAAACATCATGGTTTGGCTTTTAGTTTCACACGGGACATGAAGTCCTGTTTTTGCTCCTCCCAGCCGCCCTGAGCAGACTCTTAATACTAAGTCTGTTACACTTGCGTTCGATGTGGTCACAATGCGTCCCCGACCTCCTCCGGAGGTGGTTCATCTGATCCGATCACCGTCCGTCCTCAATGCGTTTTGGGCCCATTCACCCCTGTACTTACATGTGGTCGGGCACTATCCAGTTGCGATCCGATTACCCCAAACACATTCTAATCCTAGGTGTGGAATTGGTATATTGCTCACTTTGAGGCTACTTCCACCTCTGCCTTGGACGGACACATGTCATGATCCACATGACTACAAGAGGCCTCCTGTAGGTGTTACATTATGTAACACCTACAGGAGGCTTTGAACCAATGACTGATGCTGTTGTTTGTCTGCACAGTTTCAAATAAGCTGCATATAATGAAAAGATGTTCACACCAATGACCGGTACTCATCTTCTTTTGCTTCACTCAGTTCAGAGCAGATCAAAATGACGTCCGACATCTAACATCAGGGAACTGGGAGGTGACAAAGATCATTGCCTATGACGAGAACACTGACAACCTGTAAGTCTGCATACATTTCTTAACATAGAAAAAACACAAAAGAGTAAAAGAGAGGTTTGCCATTCAACCTAAAGAAGAAGATAATGAAGAACCATGTTTAATTAATTATGCCTGTTTGTGCCTATTGTTTGTGTGCGTGTGTTCTCTTTACAGTTATTTTCTCAGCACAGAGGGTTCACCACGAAGACGGCAACTCTTCAGGTTGGTTTTGACAAGATCTTTGCCATGTAATACATAATACAAATGTCAGTTAGTCACCAGTAATTATGAAATATTATACTTGACTTATAGGTCATTATACAATATTTTATAAGGTTTTGAGATTGTTTTCATATATATAATTTCACAGTGCTATTAGCACTTTATACTCACATTAAAAACATATTTTTAGAATGCATTATAGACCTGGGTGTCATAGAAAGTGTTTTTATGCCTCTAATGGAGGCCTTATATTTTCCTGTTTTCTGATGAACGTGATATCTCAGGAGGGAATTTTTTTTGAGTTGATGATAATTTGGTGGTCAAAGGTCAACATAACCTCATAAAACGTGTTTTTCACCATAACTCATCAATTCATATGCTAATTATGAATTTAACAGAAGGTCAAAGGTCACTGTGACCTCACGTGCGACCCACTCTCATGAATACAATAAAACTCTTCAAACTTAACAAACGTCCACTTGGACCAAAGGATGAATTGATTTGAATTTGAAGGTCAAAGGTCACTTTGATTTCACAAAGCAGTTATTATTTATTTTTACTCAATAATTCACGAGTTAATTATGCCAATTCAACACAAATGTCTGAATTGATACAATTTGTTTGGAAAGACATGGATGTAGACTGCAACATTGTGCTAATTCTAGGTTACACTCATTTGAATAGTTATTGGACAACTCTGATCTGGATTTGTTTTATTGCTGGTTCTGGTCTCTTCAGGGGAGGGTTTGAACACGATGAGACGATAAAGCAATGCCAGCTTCACCCTCCGTCTTTCACTCAAAATGTTGTCGTGCCCCTTTTGTGTTGCTTCCCTGAAATGCGTATCTCCTCCCCTCAGTGTTAAAACGGTGGGCCTGTTCCCACGCCGGTGTTTGACATGCGAGCTGAATAAAGCTCACTGTCTGTACTTCGACGCCGACATCAGCCCCGCTAACCAGCACATCATCCTGCGCTGCAAAGGTAGGCCATCACGCACCCTGACGGGCTGCGCTCCAACTAGAGCATCTTTAGCTCCCACAGCACCGGCTGTGGAAACCATTAAGAGAATGCTTTTGGTCAAATTGTTCAGGGAGATGTGATTGCTCAAAAGTGGGACACGACATATCTAGCACGGCTGGAGAGGACTTCCCACGTCACACACTGTGCCGCTGGATAAATACGCCTCTGAGTACGGAATGAGTCATCTTCAAGTTTGATAGAAATCATATTTCTCTTCTTGAAATGATGATGTCTGAATGCTAACTGTCAACTCCTTTTGTCAACTTATTTTTTATTTATATTTTCTGACTGGTTTTGGATCAAAGTACAATGCACAATTTAGTGTCCGTTTCTTCTTTCTCAGAAATGTTTTTTTTTTGGTGTGTGTGCAGTAGAATTGTAGAGTTAATCCGGAGGTTACACTTCCAACATGCTGGGGAGCTTTGAACAACCTCAGCTTTTACCTTCAAATTAAAATGGGCTGAAATAAGCCGAGTTTAAGACAACACAACTGCAGATGGTTGCAGTTAAAAGAGTCAAAAAGTCTTTGAAATGTTGGGTTCTTTTGTGTTTTATGTTCCTAATTTATTCATCAGTTTTCCGTCTGAAATCCTCGAGCAGATGTCAGGCTCGCTGCAAACTGTCACCCTCCAACGACTCTCTCTTCAATTAATCTCTCATCAGTTCCAAATGAGAGGCATAAAATTAAACGGCCGCTCTATTGTGTATAATTACTTTTAGGTAGCGTAATCGGGCGGCGAGTAGCTGGTTTAATAGAGGGTAACTCTTTATATTGTTTGTGGTTTCAATTTATTTTTCAACAAGATGAAAGTGCTACGTGCTCAGAAGCATTTGGGTTTTCACGTGGTGATTTATTGGATAATAACGCAATTCCGTTTCCCCAAAAACATAACAAAATAATGGAGGAGGCTTATTGTCCTTTGGGGGGGGGGGGGTGGATCAAGTTCACATGACCCTGACAAGTCGGTCCTGTCCTCTGTTTCCACCAAGAAAAGCAACGCAAGGCCTTTATTTCTCTTGATGGGTTTCGTGTTGAAAGCAGGTACGTTCACACAATGGACGGTTTCCCTGCGTGGCACACGCGAGTGGTTGAAGGAATGCGAAGGCCAAAGCTAATGCAGCCCTCCGACAGGAAGTCCAGGACAGCTCTGCGGTCTGCGTTTCAGTCCACAGCGAGCGCGGCGGGTCGAATGCGGTCGTCGTGTGTGTTCCTCAGCTGACATTCAGTGAAACACGCCATCCTGTTCATTGACGAAGTATTTCACAAAAACACATTGAAGAGAATTCACCAAATTTGACCGCCTGGGGCTATTACGGAGGCGATTGTGAGTGACCTCTAACCCCTAATGGATGCGGGTAAAGTATGGAAGGTGACCAGAGAAAAAAACTAAACGGCTGCCTGCATTTGACTTTTGTGTGTCTGCTTTGTGGGAGCAAACGTGTCAAAAGAAACACCGTCTACAATGTTTGAAGGTTTTCTCTCTTTGAATTGTCCTCCGCTATCTGCATAGCACACATAATCCTTCGGTGAGGATTAGAGTCACAGGACACTCACAGGCTTTTCACTTCTCCTTTCAGGTCCCGGAGAACCGACTGTCATCCTACACAGCCTCAATAACTCAAGTAAGGAATCCATTTAGTCTGCAGAGAAATGACGGGCATGTGACGGCCATCTTAAAAGATAAAAACTGTTTATTTCTATGGTGTATTTCCCATAAATGTGGATATTGTGGCTTTGTGCGCTCGGGCTAACTTTGCACTCAACACCTCAGCTGTAGAAATTCACGGAAATTAATCTGAGGTCCCGCGCAAAACAACGTATTAATCTGCGTGAGCTGCATGAGCTTCTCATTTCAATGTGAATGTATGTGAATCATTCTGTCTGGCTGGAAGTAAACAGAAGGAGTGCGCCTGCAACGAGCACAGCGGTCCACCTCATACAACGGTTCATTCTTCCCTTTTTTCCCTGTGAAAGGTCATTTTTTGTGTAGTTTTTCCTGATCCGATGTGAGGTCAAAGGTCAGGGATGTCGTATGTGTACAGATTGTAAAGCCCTCTGAGGAGAATTTGGGCTATACAAAATAAGCTGAATTGAAAATGTGGTATCTTTAGTTTGATCTGTTTGAGCTACGATCTGTTTGTCTGCAAACGGAGGAGGTCTGCGTCATACTTCGTACGGATGAGCTCGCCACAACTCAATCTGACAGCCGCGGTACTAGAGCGAGGTGAGAGCGCGGTGATGGACACACGACACTCGGCCACATTAAGTGTCCGCCCGGCCCATCTGCTCCCACAAATGGGCGTGTGGTAGTTGAACAGACTGGTTACAGATGAGGTCGGATTCGAAGATCAATTTTGTCGAATTCTTTATTGAACATGAATCATGGGAGGAAAAGCACAGTTTGCTGGACTGCAAGGAAGAAACCACAATACCTTTATACCCTCATGCTGCGTTCACACCAAAAGCGTTGCGAATTTTGCACACAGACGCGAATGGTTGTGAATGACGCGAATCGCGCGTTGACACGAATCGCGCGTTGACACGAATCGCGCATTGACACGAATCGCGCGTTGACATATTTCAACTTTGGCGAAAAATTCGCAACACGCAAAGTTGCGAAAGCCAATCAATCCGCCCCCCTGGCTGCTGCTGCTCTCGTAGCGCTGGAAGCGGAAATCATCAAGACGTATCTGTGAAATTCCCCCGAGCTGTGTGAGCCTATGTTATGAACCCAAACACCAGGGTGTTAGATGTTCCGACGTTTGTGGGATGTCCACAACAAGTATAAAGCAGTAGTGGCTATTTCTTCCGTGGTGGATGGCGGAAATTATAACTGTTTCCACAGAGTAAAGCCACGGAGATAAGCCACGCCCCCTCTAAGGCGCGAATGAAGCAGCTGGTCGGGCTGCGTTCACACCAAACGCTTGAGACACACATGGGTGACATCTTTATGGAAGTTAACCAGCTTAAACTTAGGTTTTTACCTAGAGGTCAGTTATTTAGATTTCAGGGAGAGATGCTGAGCACAGGCATACGAAACACAAGTCCATATATGGAGATGGTCAGAACACAGGCATGGAAGACATTGATCTCTAAATAGAACAGAGTTGACCCCCACTGGTCAACCAGCTACACCTGTTCGACTAGAATGTGTCCAGTCACAGAGTTCATTTATGAATATCAGTATGTGTAATTCTACAACAAAGCTGGAAATCTATACTAATACATTGTGTTGAGACCTCTCTTAAACTGCTACAATATTCCATACAATGTTATCAATCTTAACATGTATACAGGAGATATAAAATATCTCCACAGGCGTCATGAAAGTGTCTGTTAGAAATAAAAATAAATAACTTCAGGACAGAAACAGCTAAAACAAGCTTCTCCTCCGCTCTCTTCAGTGACGTCACAGCACCTTTCTGAAAAGAAAGAGTCTTGAAGCGCTCCGAGCGCCGCACAGCTCTCCGCTCGTTGGGAACAGTTGACTAGAGAAGAAGGCACTCAGAAGAGGTTCCTGTGGGGAAGCAGGCCCATGAGGTGTCCATTTCCTCTTGTTACATGCATACGCTCTTTTCATGGTCGCCGCTTCTTTGCGCTGCAGGACGAGCAGCTAAAACAACCTCTAAAGAAGAGATACCTTTGGGTCGGAAGAAGGTTCTGAAACCAAACGGGGCCCCATGTCGCCTCTTCTGCAAGTGAAACCTCTCACTCTTGGGATTTGTTTCAGAGGAACCAGAGCGGACTTTGTGACTGCTTTGATGATGTTGAGTGTGAGTCGACTGAAAAGTGGTCACGGCACGACTCTACTGGGGGTTGAGTGTTGTTGTCTGAACCATCAACAGCGTGAAAAGAAAAGGCTGTGTGAGCGTCTCTTTAGGGGTCTGTTCTGGTCAACGGGGGGTTGAATCCATACACACATGCTATACACATCCACACTCTCAGCACATGTACAGTACACACAGGCTTCTTCTTGTTACCCATGCCTGCTTATCTGTCTGTGGAATTTTTTACCCCCCTCAAATGTTAACAGCTGTGCCGCAGAAAAGCAAACAATTTGCCCAGGGTTATTTAGATAGGCCCTCTCCATCCACAGCTGGGAACTCAAGGCCCCCGGCGGGTTTCATAATGAGGCGTCTATTGATTTTGGGTTTTTTCCATTAGCAGTGCTGGATGAATTCCATTTCATTTCAGCTGTTTCTCAGATGGCTTGAATGGGTGAAAAAATGGCCGAAACTATAGTCATTGTTTATTTACATGTGGAGAAAATACCGCCTCCCCCTGTTGTCGAGGCCAGAATGAGCAAGCTGCTGGGCTTTGGAAATGGAACATAGTGATCGTATTTCATTGTGCTCATCCAAGTTTAACAGGAGTACAAATTACCATTATCATCGGCGCTTTAATTAAAGGGGAACTGCGGCAATTTCAAAATGCATACAGGTCAACTCAATCATTTTGGTTACAAACCATATTCAGCTTTTTTTGGTGGTTTTTTTTGTTGAAAGAAAACGCTGAAAAACACATGTACGCTTTGTTAGAAAGAAGTGATTTGATTGCATATTTCATACGATAATCTTCTAACTCATTACAATTTAGAACTGTCTCCGTTATTTGCAACCGCTAAACTAAACCCCTAAGAGATGAAATCCAGGGATGTACTTCCCGAAACTTTTGTATTGATCACGAAATGAAACAATGTCAGGAAGGATCCGCGAGCCTCACATCAACCTTCCATCTTATCTCATTATACCCCCGGCTCCAAAGACAAAGCCCCGTGTCATTATGGGTCATTTGAATGCAGCGACGCTTTGATTATCAGAGGGAATTTTTGCTCTCGTATCATCCGTAAAACCCATTCCCCTCATCTTTTTCAGATTACTACATCCTCGAGAACAACTCTTTGCTGAAGGGGGCTTTGATGCTCAAAAGGATCCAGCTGACTGACTTCAGAACTGTTCAGATGGAACATTTTGGTGAGAGTTTCCATGCAGTTGATTGGTTTCCATACTGTTACCACTTACGATATCTTGGTGACACAGTAGTTTATCTGTCTTTCTCCGCACAGATTTACCTTTGAAGATCTCGTATCCACCAGACTTCTCTGAGTCCCGTCACTATGGACTACTGTTGCTGATGTACGTACCGTATGCAACGACACATTATACCGTGGAATGTGTCACAAATTCATACTGATGAACTCTTTTTATTTTCTTGAGACATTTTTGTTCTAAACTAAAATACATCTTAATCTTGTACAATCTTTGGTCGAAACCTTTATCCAAGTAGCAATACAGAAGATACCATGTTTGTAGTAGCATGTTGTCAAAGCCTGATATGTCTACTTCTTCTTCTTTTTCTTTTTTTTTCTTCTTTTTTCTTCTTTTTTCTTCTTCTTCTTCTTCTTCTTCTTAGACATCGTCCAACAACTAGTCAATTAGCCACACTGTTTCCCTGGGTGACATCTTCCCTCATGACCATGATGAACACACTGTAGTGTCATGGTAGCACTAAATGTGTGTTAATATGTAGCAGAAAGTAGTGCCCAACAAATAATCAAGAACATACCATTTCCTCCTTTTTTTGTGTAACGTTGACTCAAACCTACAGTGCCTAGCTGTTTTAGGATTTGACTGAGCTTTTTAATAAACATTAAATAACATGTTTGTGGGCAGTTTTTAAGGATTCATGTCATCAGAAGGAACCAGTGTGCTTTGCAGACAGGGATAAGAGATTATTGAGAGACGGACCAACAAACTGTTGGTTGTGATTTGTTGCCAAGAAGTAAAATGAGCTTTGCAATTAAAGTAACTAGGCAATCATGATCTACGTTATTTATAAAGACCAGCTGTTAGCAGGCCTACAAACAAATCTCCAACAAATCAAACTCACTTATATCTTCTGGCGTAATTGCTCTCAGCTCCAGCTGTTTGATTTCACAGTTCAGTTTCTCTTGAGTTTTGTATATTTATCATGTCCTGTGCTCTGTTCAGTGACAGCGCCCCCGGTGGTCAGGCTGTGACGGACCGCTTCTCTCTCAGCTGGGACTCGGTGCTGGTCAGCTCGGACAACGTCCTCGTGGCTCGTCTGGACGGCCGGGGCAGCGGCTTCCAGGGTCAGAGGATCCTGCACGAGGTCCACCAGAGACTGGGAACCGTGGATGTTCAGGACCAGATCGCCGCAGTGGAGTACGTTATCAGCGACGTCACTTTAATAAACTAGGGACGTCATATTAAACTAGGGACGTCACTTTAATAAACTAGGGACGTCACTTTAATAAACTAGGGACGTCACATTAAACTAGGGACGTCACTTTAATAAACTAGGGACGTCACATTAAAGTAGGGACATCACTAATAAACTAGGGACGTCACATTAAAGTAGGGACATCACTTAAACTAGGGACGTCACATTAAACTAGGGACATCACTAATAAACTAGGGACGTCACATTAAACTAGGGACGTCACTTTAATAAACTAGGGACGTCACTTTAATAAACTAGGGACGTCACATTAAACTAGGGACGTCACTTTAAACTAGGGACGTCACTTTAATAAACTAGGGACGTCACATTAAACTAGGGACGTCACTTTAAACTAGGGACGTCACTTTAATAAACTAGGGATGTCACATTAAACTAGGGACGTCACTTTAATAAACTAGGGATGTCACATTAAACTAGGGACGTCACTTTAATAAACTAGGGACGTCACTTTAATAAACTAGGGACGTCACTTTAATAAACTAGGGACGTCACTTTAATAAACTAGGGACGTCACATTAAACTAGGGACGTCACTTTAATAAACTAGGGATGTCACATTAAACTAGGGACGTCACTTTAATAAACTAGGGATGTCACATTAAACTAGGGACGTCACTTTAAACTAGGGACGTCACTTTAATAAACTAGGGACGTCACATTAAACTAGGGACGTCACATTAAACTAGGGACGTCACTTTAATAAACTAGGGACGTCACTTTAATAAACTAGGGACGTCACTTTAATAAACTAGGGACGTCACATTAAACTAGGGACGTCACTTTAAACTAGGGACGTCACTTTAATAAACTAGGGACGTCACATTAAACTAGGGACATCACATTAAACTAGGGACGTCACTTTAATAAACTAGGGATGTCACATTAAACTAGGGACGTCACTTTAATAAACTAGGGATGTCACATTAAACTAGGGACGTCACTTTAATAAACTAGGGACGTCACATTAAACTAGGGACATCACTTTAATAAACTAGGGACGTCACTTTAAACTAGGGATGTTACTTTAATAAACTAGGGACGTCACATTAAACTAGGGACGTCACTTTAATAAACTAGGGACGTCACTTTAAACTAGGGATGTTACTTTAATAAACTAGGGACGTCACTTTAACAAACTATGTACTTCAACATACACTCCATTATTAATGTTTGCATACTGTTTCATGTAAATGTATTATTAATCCTTGATGATCCGCCTCTCATCATTTTTACAAGATTACATTCGAAGGCATTATAATAACATTGTGATTCATATCCTCCAAACAGTCATTAATGCTGAATAGATCTTGAATGCAATATAATGTAACACACTTTAAAGGTTAGGTTTTACTTTCAAAGGACACACTAAATGACTTACTCTTTAAAGCAACATGCAAATCCCTTAAAGGATAGCTTCATAAATGTCACTTATGATGAATGTGATTGCACCGGCGGATGAACATGTTATGGGAAACAATATGTATAATTGAAAGCTTAATTGTCTGCACTTGTCAATGCGGTATTATATTCCACTTTGTGTGTAGTTTTTTCCTTTGCTCCGATGTCCCTCGTCTACCAACAGGAAATGTTTCTCCGTGCTCCAGCTGGGCTTTCTTTACATTTTTCAGTCCATTTCCTTTTGTTTCACAGACGTGTCGTTAATTTAATGTGTCAATTGCTCCCAGAGAAATTCAAGATTTCACACCAATGCATTCGCTTAAAATATATTACAGTCATACCTGCTTTTGGAGAATACTGTACGATTGAAATAGGGGCATTAAACCAGCATGTTAAAAAAGCAATTGCTCTCATCGAACTATATATTTATTTGCTCATTACTTTAAGGTCAAATATACAGTAAACTGAAACACAAATATGTATAACAAGTAATATAATTAAATAAATGATGGTATGAACAAGTTTTGAACTGTAACTCATATGATACGTGCTTTTTTCTTCCAGATTCATGATGAAATTTCCATATATTGATCGGACACGGATAGCAGTGTTTGGAAAGGTGAGCCTGTGTTCTGGAGATTGAATACATCTACATTACATCTGTTTATGCTGCTGATGAGCACAAATCCATGGAGAGTATATCAATTAATGTATTTTTAAAATGCTTGTTTGTGTAATGTTACATGTTTTTTTAAGGATTTAACCATCAAACTTCAATGTGTTTATGTCTGTCCGCTCAGGGTTATGGAGCGTACATAACATTAATGATGCTCAAGTCTACTGACAGCCTCTTCAAATGTGCCTGTGCAATGTCACCAGTGACGGACTGGAAACTCTACGGTGAGTTCAGAGTCCCTCCAAGAGTCCAACATCATGTTGAATTCACACTTCATGTATTCAGCCCAGCTGTCAGAAAACAAATGTTTGTCACAGTCTTGGGTTTTGTTTTGTTTCATGTTGAATTCCCCTGCCTCTCGTGTCCTCTGTTCCCTTCACTTCCTGCCCTTGTGACGGTCGGCCCCGCCCCCAATTGAATCCTCCTGTGTCTCATCCCCTGCACCTCCCCAAAGTATTTAAACCTTGTTTGTCTCCCGTCTCCTCAACATTTCTGAAGCAAAAACACATTTCATATCCGTTTTCAGAAATGCACAATACCACGTAGGTAAGGTGGTTACGTTTAGGCAACAACTGATTGGTTAAGCTGAGTGAAAAAAATATCATGGTTGCTCCATGCCACTTCATCTGCTCCTCCCGAAGGCAAAAACATTTAAATATGAAACAAATTGTCATATTCAACATATCTGTGGTTTGCTTCGTATTCGCCATCTGAGAAGTCAAGTAAAAGCAAAACATTCAAGTATAAAAAAACAATACCATGTTTGTGTGGAGAGTAAAAAGTAAAGAGTTTGACTAAACAGTGAGGTCAATCTCAGCTCTTCTCTGGAGCAGACTAAAGAGCACTCGTTTTGCCACGGAGGACCGTCACACCTACTCAGAGGGGTTGTGTGTCTCCTCACTGGAAGCATCTCATTCGGCTTCAGGATGACATGAACTCCACTCTGTCTCGGTGCTCGGCTGCAGCTGAAGCCCTGTCTCCATTAAGAACGTCTCACTTCTCATTTGCACAGCGTCGGCGTTCTCCGAGAGATACCTTGGCTTGCCATTACGGGATGACAGCAGATATCAGGTGCGTGTCCCCCCCCCCCTACACTGATCGTTGAAAAGAGTCTTGCCGACACACCCGCAGTTACCGAAGGCTGCTATCAAAGTCAGAGGCAGCGATGCGTCACATTTTCTTGTGTTTTTGTGTAATGCTCCACAGGATCGTGTCACTCATCTCTCCTTGGTAACTGTGTGCACCGGCGTGTCAGATCACATGTTCTTTAGAAGCCGCCACTAAAAGGGTTCCCCGGCTTTCTCAGGATTCCCACACAGACGAGATGTTTCGCTATCACAGCGATAGGAAAGATAGTGAGGGAGGGAGAACTAAAGGGATGTTTTTTTTTCCGCAAGAACATTGTAAACAACCAACCAACAAATCAACAAGCAATCCACTGCTTTCAGTATGTTTTCCTGTCTGCAGACTTGGTTTGACATCTTTTTCCTCACAATTTGCGCAAACGGTATTATTCCAAGCGTAGAAAAATATTGTCAATGGGAGACTCTTTATCAATTGAAGATCTATAATTGGATTGCATAACTGTGTCAGTGTGTGCCATGTAATCAGGGCAGGATGCAATTCACCACGAATGTCTTTCATGTGATCATACTTCTTTATTTGTATTGCTTTCTTCAATTTAATATCAATATCATATCAATACATTTATTATCTCCCCTCTGCTTCTGATTTCCCCGTAGTTTTCCAGTGTGCTGCAGAACGTTCAGGCACTCCGGGAGCAGAAACTGATGTTGGTGCACGGCACGGCAGATGGTAAGAGAAAATAGATTGCGATTGAATGAAAAGTATCTGTGGCGCTGAGCACAAAGAAGCATGCAACCCTGAGACATAATGAGGCACATGGTTTCTAATCAAAAGATATAAAGGAATAATCTAAATTGATGCTGGGATAGCCAGAGGAAAACATGGGTTGGTGAGCCACGCATGTTGAATGCATGTTTGTTGAAGTTTCGTGCTAGAATCTGACGGTCTCGTATTTTTCCCAGTTAGGATTCAGTCTGAATCTTGCTGACATGTTGCGTTTGTATTCATTTATTCCCAGCCAACATCCACTTCCAGCATACTGCTGAGCTCGTCAAGAACCTTGTGAAAGTTGGAGCAAACTACTCGATGCAGGTGTGTATCTGCATTTGTTAAAGGAGTGATGGACATGCGTGTATTGTATGACGTCACACGTACAAGATAATGTAAATAACAATTTACAAAATGTATCAAATCAGCTCAAATACAGAATTATATGCGCAAACACTGCTGCTGGGGTGCCAGATGGGTGTCATAATCACCACAGACCATCACAGTCAATTGAATGTTTTTTTCTATAAGAGCTTGAGTAATCACAGGCTGGAGAGAGAGAGACAGAGAGATAGAGTGTAAGAGGATAGAACAGGGCTTAGCATCATCCACAGCAGTCATTTAACTGTCTGGACTTGATCATCTACATTCAGGCAATTTGGTGGAGGAGAAATCCACTTTAAATATTAAAGGATCATTCTGATTTATTCCAATCTATTGATACTTCCATAAATGTGACGGTATGAAATGATTTATATAGAAATGTATTCATTTGTGAAAGCTGTTGGAGGCTCACACAGCTTGCACCAAGACCAAAGCAATAACACATCAGAGCACTACAACCAAACTGAAAATGTAAATACTCTGGGACCGGAAAGTAAAAGGTTCCCTTCTTTGGTGGACGAGGAGCATTGTGTCATGGACTGCACACACTCTAATCTTGATTAATTGTGTCTTTTGGAAACACGGTACTCGGTAACTGGTACACGGTACAACCTGGTACTTTAATATACCAGGTTGCTTATAGAGATTGAGAATATCGTGACGACGGTCAGGATTTATTTAAAGGCGGCATTCGGTGTAATCAAATCCAAATCCATGAAATTGAAATGACCTAACATGTCCTCTACTGTAAAGGATGTTTTCTTTGCTCATTTATCTGAATGTACAATTTTAGCTTAATAGGTTAAGTATAACATGTAGAACAAATACAAATACATCACTAACAGTGAATGACAAAAATGTATCATACTTTGCTAATTTTCACAAATAAAGCAGTTCAGATATTCTAGACACATACAGTCAGGGCTGGTATTTGGACTGTTTCTTATTTTCCTCTTTACACAACTTTACACTTATTTGATATGCCGCAGTCGATATGTGGTTGAAGTATCGACTTTTAGCTTTAATTTAATGGATGTAACAAAACTATTGCATTAACTGTTTATGAATTACAACCATGTTTACAGCCCCCCACATGTTGAGAGGCTCAAAGGTAATTGGACAAATTGCCTTACAAATGGTTTGATGGCCAGGTGTGGTCTGTTCCCTCGTTACTTTATGACAAACTAAGCAGATAAAATGATTCAACATGTTGAGTTTGCATTTGGGAGCTGGTCCAGGTAACTCTGAGCATGAGGACCAAAGAGGTGTCACTGCAAGTGAAGGAGGCCATTCAAAGGCTGACCAACTCCACAAACCTATCTGGCAGATAGCAGAGACATTAGGATTGACCAAATCAACCGTTTGGTACATTCCTAAAAATAAGGAATGTACTGGTAAGCTCACCAACACCAAAAGGCCCGGAAGACCACAGAAGACATGGAAAGTAGACGTAGCAGAACTATTTCCTGGGTGAAGAAAAACCCTTCATAACATGAATACCGAGGTCAAGAATACTATGGAGGAGGAAGGCGTATCTTTGTCAAAGTCTACAATCAAAAGATACCTTCATGAACCTGAATACAGAAGGTTTACAACAAGGTGCAAACCACTGGCAGCACTGAAGAACAGGAGGGCCAGATTAGACTTTCGCAGGAAACATCTGAATAAGCCTGATCAGGTTTAGATGAAGGTTCTTTGGAAGATGAAACCAATGTTATCTTGTACCAGAAGGATGGGAAGAGAAAAGTGTGTAGAAGGAAAGGATCGACTTCTGACCCAAAGCAAACCACATCACCTGGTTAACATGGTGGAAGCAGTGCTATGGTCTGGGCTGTATGGCTGCCACTGGTGTTGGAACTGGGCCACTGGTGTTGGAACTGGGCCACTGGTGTTCATTGATGATGTCACAGCTGATAGACGTAGCAGGATGAGTTTTGAGGTAAGCTGAAGGTCTACACTTCAACCACATATTGACTGCTTTATTTTAAATCCATTGCAGTCGTGTTAATAGGCAAAATTAGAAAAATTGTGTCACATTGGAAAGTTGTCAAAGTCCAGGTATAGAAATTGAATTAGTTATTTTAGAAAGAAATAGGCAAACTAAATGGACTAATACTTTACTTGACTTCTGGTAAAGAATGATACTGAGATACCTTTGAACAGCTCAAATCGACATTTACTGAAGTTATACCCCAGAGACATAATATAAACACTTTATCATAACTGAATGAAATCCTCTGGCATTTAATGAAGGCACCAGTGGCAGCCTTGAAAAATAATTCTAAAGCAACTGATGAGTCGAGAGAAACAAGGTTACAATGCAACTCAGGAAGGCAAATGGAAAAGCTGAAAGAGATGATTGACAACTGTAGTGGTAGAAGTGTGGAGCTACATAACTTAAGATAAATAGGATCAGAGCCTTGTAGTTGCAAATAATTGTATAACATTGTTCCAGATAACTATTTAAGAGTTCATGAAATTCAAAAGCAAGAGATGGTTCTAGACTTTTCTTTCAAAAGTACAAGGACAATTTAACAACATCTACTACTTACATTGGCCATACATTGGTCATTAGAGGAGGGTATCTTTCTCAGTGTTCAGAATTAATAACATAAAATATGAAAAAGTCTCAAACAATGAAAAACGTTGCAAATTGGCTCTGATTTTATTGTATTACTTTGAATATTAGGAAAAGTGTAACAATGTATATAAGCACAGACCAAAGCCTAATGTTAATGGTAAAAAGAAATGTAAATTAAGTTATTTATCTGTTATTTTGAGTCCTACACATGCTACCCCAACAATATAAGTACTGTGGTATTCTTAAAATATGCTGACAATTGGAGGGAGGGGGGCTGGGGAGGATGATTAATACTATGTGCTCAGCAACTGCCAATGCAAATGAGCTAGTAGTTACTGTAAATCTGGTGTGCAACATCTTTTCCTTGTGCGAGACTAATGTGCTTTGTGCATGATCCCTGACTAATAAAATAAGTACATTAAACTCATCAATAAACTACCAGGTTGCCCAGAGTCCAAGTAGATTATTAGGCATTATTAAGAGAAGGTTGAAATGGTAGGGTTTCATGAACAGGCAACTCGTGACAAAAAGAGGAACCTGTGTTTCTAGTCACCTGATGAATATAATAATATTCACTCTCCTTTTAAGCGCTGTTTTGGTATCCACTCACAATAATTTTCTCAGTGCTAAGCAGGCAGAGTACAGTAGGTTTTCAAAGTTGTTTAAGTTGAAAACAATGTGAGACTGAACAACAACATCCAGTTTGCAATCAGTAAAGTTGGCGTTTCTGCTGTCGCCATCTTGGATCACGGCCGTCTCCATGTTGTTGTTTTTTACAACCAATGAAGGGAAGTGACCTTATTTTAAATGTGAAGGAGTGACATAGCAATGCCATATACAACTCTGGTAGCGGTAGTGACCTGTCAATCATAGTAGCCCCGCCCTAAAGCATACTCTGCTTTATGGTCTGTTTGACTCTAAATGGACCATCATTTACAAAAAGAAGACTTGAAGCTAGAGATTGAGACCAAAAACTAATGTTTACAATGTTTACTGAGGGAATAAATCAAGAGAGAAGTAGAGTCATTTTATATAGACTTCTATACAACCAGAGGAGTCGCCCCCTGGTGGTCAGCAGAGAGATTTAAGACACATCCGCATTGGCTTCACTCTGCAGAACCGAAGGTTGCTGCCTAGATTAGAGCCATTTTATGTGTGTGAGCACATCTCAGTGGCAGTATCAGAAAAGACAGCAGCAGTGGACAACACTCCCTCAACCCCATATTCCGTCTGCAGTGTATGTGTCTGCAGACCTCTGTCCACTAATGTACTTACCTTTTACCCACCAGATCTACCCGGATGAGGGCCACTTCCTGTCTCAGCAGAGTCGCCAGCACCTCTACGCCACACTGACCAGCTTCTACAGGGATTGTCTGAAGGAAGAGCTGCTACCGCTGCCTGAGGAGGACGAGGAGGAGGAGGAGTAGGCGGGAGGCTTTGAGGGTCAGACCTTTGGCAGAGCTAGAAGAATTTAGCTAAAAATCAGTCAAGGCCTTTCACGTTTGGACCAAGTGTTGTGCGGGACATGGACAATGGGATTGAGCTGATAATGCTCTTAACGTCTATGTGTGTGTGTGTGTGGCCGTGTGTGTGTGTGAGGAGAGAGAGAGAGAGAGAGAGAGAGAAAAAAAAAAAAAGAGAGAGAGAGAGAGAGAGAGAGAACTCCAGTGTGTGACTGTGCATAAATGTGTTGAAAAGATAACTGAAGGACACAAACAGTGACACTTGCATAGCCCGGGACTCAAGGCAGGAACTGCCCTCTAAGCATTAAGTCATTTCAATTTTGGGACGCTCCGTTTCTTGGCAAAGCGCACGGAAGACCGCCTCCATGTCTTGCAGGCTCTCTGGGCTGCAGTCATCCACAAGTGCATGGTTCTTTTCCCCACCTCGCGGCTTCACTCATTTCCCCACGTTAGTCCCGTATGTGGTAGCACTCGGGAAAGAAAAAAAAAACACAGATGTACACTTTTGATCTCACCTCTCCTTTGGTTGTCGTATTGTCGCACAAGGAAATGCTAGTTCACCGCAAAAGCAGAGCCGATTTCCTGGATAAGTGCTATTTCCTGCTAAACACTCCGCCATCGCCCACCCTGAAGGAACAACAGTCTTTATAGGTCACACTTTATTGTGCAGGGGTCTCATGTAGACATGTGCAATGCCTTATGAGGTTCAATTTACTGTAATCTTACCATCATCCATTAGCAGTGTCATGTTAACCTATGTCAACTCAGGTCCTCGAGACACAGCATTGCAGTCAGTTTGGTATCAACAACACTACGTAAGCTGTATCATGACTAAGTTATTCATTCTATATGAAGGTAATGGATATTGGCCATACAGTAATTTCAGTTTCAGGTCACACGTCATTAAATATTATTCTTTTTTTCTTTCTTAACATTCTCTCATAGATTCATCTAAGATTAAAGAGCTTTCTTGAAGTCGAGAGACGTTTTCCTTATTTCTGGATATTCTCTTATTTAAGAAGATAATAATTAACTGCAGTGGTTATTAATGACAATGGGTGTACTAAGACGGACAATTTTACAGTGTCAGTAAGGTGTTTGCATGTCTACAGGGAACGTGTCAAGTGTTGTCACATTTTGTACAGTACCTATACAGCAGAGTGTGTACATAAATATATTTTTGAGATGTCAGATCTCATAGATAGTTTAGTCTATGGGGATGGATTAATTTGACCCGGATGTCTTGTACCATTCTTTCTCCTGTTTTCCTTTCAGCTGTTGATTTTTCTTCTTCGGATGGATTTTGTAATGCTTGTTCTTGTTCTTTTTGCTGTTTTAAAAAGGACAGGGGTTGAGCTTTTTGTCCTCTAGTGATGATTATAAATAAAAAAAGACTATGGAAAAACAATGAGTTATGCTGCTAAAGAGTAAAGAACTGAATCAGGTACATTGTTCTTGCAATATTGATTGTTCTAGAGTTCAATGTAACGTTACGATGAGGAATCTTCAAATAGTGTTGCTATTGGAGCCCCCTGAGGCCAAACGTGGTAAGTGTTTTTTTCGAGCACCTGAATCCCTTCAAAACGCCTCATTTTACTGCAACGTCTGAGAGTGCTCCGATGACAGGCGTTAAGAATACCTATATATAAATAGTTGTAATGTATTTTTCACTGATGGTCTGGTTTACTCATATAGACACATATGTATTACAGTGAGACTGTTTCATAACCAGTTAAAAGCTCTTCACAGTAACTTTCATTTGTTTCTTCACTTTGGGACTCACATTACAGAGTAGAGGCATCATAATGGCCTTGGGACTCCTACATTTATGATTTGGCAGCAAAGATCTACTTGTTGATATCATGCCTCAATATCGCATTAACCTGTGCCTGCAATCACTGGCCTCGATGCTGAGCAGATGGTTTATTCGTCATATATACATTCACATACAACCTGTGGTGAAAACACTCTTCAGTGTACTCCACTTATGACACAACCTATTGGCAAGAATGGGAGATAAGAATACAAGTAGAATACAATGTAATGGAACAATAACAATAAACTCATTTGATGACATAATAGGGTTAGGTATTTAATATCAAGTAGACTAGAGGTAAATAAGCAGGAAGCATCACTCCCAAGTTAAACCAATCAGATTTTTCTACGACCTCTGTGAGCCAATAATTTCACTACTGTCCAACTTTAAAACTGTTAATCCTCTGCTCAGCTGTAGTTTCAATGTCAGAACAATGCAACCCTCCCCCACCCCAATCGCCTTGGCCCCTCCAGTGAGCTCATCAGAAGGGATGCTCGTAGACTCACCCGTTAGTTTTCTGGACTCTGTTTTTCAACCCTTGAGCTCTGCATTTTTTTCTTTTTTTGGAACCAGAAGTGATACAAGAGGATGAAGCTAAGTACAACCTAAAGCTGAATGAGACATTTTTAGACGACCAACATGTTACAATTACAACTTACAAACTCCAACCTCAACAACACATCTTACTACAGATAATGTTGATGTGTATATATATAATGTACCTCAATAACCTCAACAACACATCTTACTACAGATAATGTTGACGTACATATATAATGTACCTCAATAACCTCAACAACACATCTTACTACAGATAATGTTGACGTGTATATATATAATGTACCTCAATAACCTCAACAACACATCTTACTACTGATAATGTTGACGTACATATATAATGTACCTCAATAACCTCAACAACACATCTTACTACTGATAATGTTGACGTACATATATAATGTACCTCAATAACCTCAACAACACTTCTTACTACAGATAATGTTGACGTACATATATAATGTACCTCAATAACCTCAACAACACATCTTACTACAGATAATGTTGACGTACATATATAATGTACCTCAATAACCTCAACAACACATCTTACTACAGATAATGTTGACGTACATATATAATGTACCTCAATAACCTCAACAACACATCTTACTACTGATAATGTTGACGTACATATACATCCCGAATGAACTATTTTCAATAAACAACAGCCGGGTGCATAGCTTTCTTTAGTCTTGTTTTCTGGTTTTTTTAATGGTTTTTATGGTTCTAAAACTGGATGTAAAGCCTCTTAGTTCTGGGGGTAATTTCCCAGTAATTATAGCCATACAATACTCAGAGTTGACACTCAACTTTTTGTTAAAGCGTCATTAGAAAAATAATGTTTCAGCAGACTGTGGCTTTCGAAGGCAACAGCAACATAACGTCTGTCACTGCTGATACCGTTAAGCACTGCAGGTCAGCAGTGCACCGTCAGCACTTTTGAATCAAGATTAGCCACGTTATTTTGGCTTTGAATGACATTCTCATTCTATTGCTTCGTCCTCTCATCACAACAGCAAACAATGAAAGGCACATATGCAAGAAACGCTGTCTTGTTTACCAATTTATTTCAGCATATACATTTTCCCCAAGTATACAAATGTCAGTATATATGACAGAATCAAGCAAGTGCAGAAGTGTAAGCAGCACAGGATCATGGTCAGAAAATGCTCCGGTTTGCTACATCCTACTCGAAGGAGGATCTGGTGATCTGGTTATGGACAAAGCACGCTGTACAGAATGCACCGGTATTAATACAACTGATGTGTCTTCGCTTTCTGCCTATTTGAAACACTTTTCACATTCTGGGATGTTAACAGTGAAGAATCCAGTCGGTCGTGAACATTCAAAGGAACATAGGAACATATTCAGGAAGAAAAAAGCATTCAGCTTTGATTGGACTCATTCATGATGGGGCTGCCCATCAGTGTTACTGCAGTGTAGTTTCTGATTTGAGGCAAATATCAAAGAGTCATCATTGGAAAAAAAAAGGTCCATAAATCCGCTCAGAAATCACATCAAATGGTGCTTGAGAACTTCTTTAGTTCAGAGCAATCAGGTGAGAGTACATAGTTAATGTGACATCACACTTTCTAAGAACCATCATCAATAAATGGTAAAATTATAGTTGATTATATTTTAGATAATGGTTATTCAACTGTTAACAAACAATGACAATTAATAATGATTACTAGCTATTAGTAACGCTATACTTGATGTTATTTTAAATTATTGTTTATATCTTTATATGCATATACTGTAATACGTATTTGTTCATGATAACCAAATGATTTATAAACCTTGGTAAAACATCTGTAAACATCACATATGAAGATGGATCAGGTATTTATGCAACTTTGTTAATGGTTAATAATTAGTTTATAAACCTTCTATAACCATTACCTTGATGCTATTATGAAGTTGCAACAGATGATCATAAAATGATGTTAAATGGTTAATAAATACTTTGTAAATACTTTGTAAATCATGTTCAATTTGTGAATGCTTAATAATTGGTCCTCGGTCCATCTGTCTATAGGTAGAAAGTAATCGTTATTGTCACTTATCAGTTATGATGCAATAATACATTAACTGTTGATGAATTAACTAATAGTAGTCATCTTACTATAACTAATACTACGAGCTGGATTGTGTGATTGAATACATACAACCATAATTGGCTAAAACCCTGTCGAGACACCAATAAGGTCGTAAAACACACAGTATTCATTTTAATTTATTTAAAGCAGTGTTGTATGCAGGCGTGTTCACACACACACACGCACACACACACACACACACACACACACACACGCAGAGCAAGTATGTTCCTCCCGGCTGAGATACTAATAAAGATGATATAACATCATCAGTTTACAATTTATCTGTGATGGTTATTATTAAGTGTTACTCTTATGTACTTACTTAACTTACTTACAGTATGTTGTCAATTAGCCAACATGTGAACTAATAATGGAGAATAACAGTAGGATGACATTATGTTTGAAAAGCTTCTTCTGATAGTTCCCAACTACCAGCATGCTTCCTTTCTATCAGATCAGCAAAACACTTGTTTTGACTTCATTTGGAAAGGTCTAATTGCACTGTGAGCCAATTAAACAATACATAGAATGAGAAATAGATCCAGCAATGGTTACCTGGATATGAATAAAACCACCATACGGCAACTGGGATGTGTGGAGGAATCAGTTCACCACTACTGGAGATGCAGATGCTCTGGTAATCCTCAGTGCTGACTATGTTTCATTTTCATTATCTGATTTGATATCATGGTTAGTCTGGGAACTCTGTGTTGGCCATAAGGTTGGGAAATCGTGACGACTGTTATGAGGTAAAGGCACCTGCAGAAGTTGTTTTTGTGATATGATCTCCAACGTTACGCTAAATAGTTTCCTTTGCCGTAAATACAAATATTCACAGTAGATTACAGCAGTGAGCAAAACTATACTGTAACATGGAAAAATATATTTTTGGGGGGGATTCCCTGACATTTGTATTCAGTATATGATACAAACCAGAAGTCTAATCTGAAACATTATTATTAACAACCATTCATCACAACCCTGGGATCCACAGGCTGGTCCCAGCAGATGTAATGCATCTACACACTAAAGCTTGTGGAAACACAGCCTCTCTTTGTCGGCTCATGACAACAATCACTCCGCTCTTCAGGAGTCTCATTGCGGGAGCTTCCAGGGGTTAGTCGTGCTCTTTAGACTTCTCCGGGACGACAACCTGCTCCTCCTCAAAGCAGAGCTTGAAGAAGGTGAGCACTGAGTTTAGCATGTAGTGTTGGCTCTTGGTGGAGGCCATGTTGTGTCCTTCGTCCGGGAAGATCTAGGAAATAGAAAACAAGGTGTCATTCATTTAAACTTGTATATGTGTACACTGCAGTGTCGAAAGCATGACTTTCTTGCTGAGGGTTAAGGAGAGTTGACACCAAACGCAACGCCCTCGACGCTGATGGCCGGACGCCGTTGAATCAGAAATGGAGGAAAAATACATCGTAGGTGTCTGTGTTCAGCGAGAGCTCTACGATAGCAGCTACTAACTGTACAGGGACCGGATCACATCTAACTTAAGAATAATGTTTCAATCACAGTGACTACGCAATACCTGAGCGTTGGAAAAAAACTAAACTTCAATATTGACTTTCCACACATAATGTAATTTAAGGATCCCAGTTGATCAAATGGTAAGTGCCGATCAGGAACTATCTGATTCAACAGTAAGATGACCAGATCACAATCAGATCAGACTTTTTCTTTTTTTTCACACGCAAACATGTCTTATGAAACCACGTCCATGATAGCATGTCCATGGCATTTCACAGCTAAACATATCCAAAATATCGTTCTGAAACTAGAGAGTAAAGTGACGGAATATTGACATTTTGATCCGAGTTCACAAACTTCACACAGCAGTGATCAACAACTACCTCAGAGATCCTCTGCTCTGATTGGTTGTTTTCCGTCGGGCGAGGTGGAATATTGCAAATGACTTTAGGAGGACACATATTTCACAGATTGACTCCTGTACGGGTCAGGATCAACATGTTCTGACTCCCGACTCGTCAATAGAGACGACCTTATACCTCAAACTCTAGGTATCCCTCTTTTGGACGTGCCAGGGACGACGTGTCCATTGTTAGATGGATAACAACATCTAAGTAGATGTTGTTATCCATGTAACAATGGGTTTGGAAAAGATTATGGTTGATGTAACTTTTATTATGCGAGTATCGACTGAGGTGACAAAATAGGTCAACAATTACTCTTACTTCCACACGGGGGCGCGTCAGACACTGAAGAATCGTATTATCAGACGTCCAAACTGATGTATTTGGCGAGTTGGGATTGAGACCGTGTTGTCAGGATATGAGCAAATATGACAAACAGTCATTTTTTCATTTAAGTTACTCGCTGTGGCTTTAAACCGTTTGACACACGATGATGCTAAAATAAAATAAAGTCAGAGAAGAAACATCCGCAGTCACCTGGAGAGTGTAGTTCACATTTGACGCAGACAGCAGTTTGACCAACTCAGCAGAATGCTGGAAATGAACGTTGGCTGAAAAAAAGAGAGCAGATAAATGAAATGAAAAATTCATCCCAGCCGCAGTACTCAGTCCATTACACTTCCACAGTGTGGCGTTAAATGAAAACTTAATTGTCGAGCCAAATCACTCGCTCAGCTAATCATATTTTGCAGCAAGTCAATTTATCACGTCTATTATTAAATTCTGTATAGAGCAGTGGTGTTGCGAAGCACACGGCTCATACCAGGTAGCATCAAGTCAACAATGAGATGGCCAACCAATGCACACGTAGAGTATTACTGCACATAAACATGCCTGTGCATGTAAAATCCCTTACTACACATTCTTAGCAGTGATACAAATAATACACTAAGAAAATATTCACAACGAAATAGCACACAGTATGTGTGGTGTACTTTTGCAACAAGTCAAGTCAATTTCCAATACAAGCGACGAAAGTGAAGAGATGTCTCATTCTAAAATGGTGCCAGCCTGCCAACAAAGCCGATAACACGTCCATGTCTGCTTTGTTGTGCGTACCTGTACCGACGTATACTCACCATCTGCTGTGCCGTGGATAACACGAAGGTTCAGAGGAACCGGTGCTGTGATGTTTCTGAGCAGGCTGGAAATCTGCTGGAGACAGTGAACAGTAAGATGAGCCTCCGTGGACAGAAATAGCAAGAGTTGTAACATCGTCTGAACAACATCTTATTCAAGGTTGTTCAACAATGGCCCCGTCTCCACCCTCCACTCTCAGACGTAAAGTAAAGTCATGTGAAGGCCGTGAGGGTTTAGTTCTGTCCCACGGTTAAATCCTCGAGTGTTTGAGGGCTCTCTGGCAGATATTTAGAGCCCTTTATGAACTCTTTCCGTCAGTCAGCATTTCTGCAGACTTTGCCCAAGGGGAATTACCCACAATTCATAGCAATATGGCATTAAACACCGGTCTACCAGTGGGAGCATGGCAACGTAAAAAAAAAAAATATATGTAGACCTCTCATTTCCTGGAAGATGTTCAAATCAGGGAACACAAAATATGAAATAAATACACACAGTTGTACATTATATGTTGTTATGGTTACGTGATATGTTGCAGTAAAGTGCTGTGCACATTTACACCATTTCAAGCCCTCACAGTCTCTTTCACTCAACGATTTACCAGGTGACCTAAGTCCCTGAGGGTTCAGGGTTTGAGGCCCTAGGGGCACACTGGGACTGGGGGGACACTGGGACTGGGGGCACACTGGGACTGGGGGCACACTGGGACTGGGGGGACACTGGGACTGGGGGCACACTGGGACTGGGGGGACACTGGGACTGGGGGGACACTGGGACTGGGGGCACACTGGGACTGGGGGGACACTGGGACTGGGGGCACACTGGGACTGGGGGAACACTGGGACTGGGGGGACACTGGGACTGGGGGCACACTGGGACTGGGGGGACACTGGGACTGGGGGCACACTGGGACTGGGGGGACACTGGGACTGGGGGGACACTGGGACTGGGGGGACACTGGGACTGGGGGCACACTGGGACTGGGGGGACACTGGGACTGGGGGCACACTGGGACTGGGGGAACACTGGGACTGGGGGGACACTGGGACTGGGGGCACACTGGGACTGGGGGGACACTGGGACTGGGGGCACACTGGGACTGGGGGGACACTGGGACTGGGGGGACACTGGGACTGGGGGGACACTGGGACTGGGGGGACACTGGGACTGGGGGCACACTGGGACTGGGGGGACACTGGGACTGGGGGGACACTGGGACTGGGGAACACTGGGACTGGGGGGACACTGGGACTGGGCCAATAAGCAATGTTAACATCAGGAATGTGTGCGCTTATACTCAGGGGAATGAACAAAGAATATCAAGCTTATGAAAAAGAGGAAAATCACACATTTGAACAGGATCTGTACCTATAGGAGAAAGTAATGTAGAGTACAGGAACTAACAAAGAAGGGAAATGAAGGTTGGCAGCTTTTAGAGACAGAAATAGACTACAGGCTAGAAAAGGCCTCTCTCAAGCACCTCTGTGTCTGCTATACTTGTATTTTGTTAATTACTGGGAATTACAATTACAAAACAAAATACTTGAACACTATGAATTCCCTTTTCCTATTTATTTAATTATACCATCCATCAATGATATTTAAAATCCAGGATTATTCAGGGTAATGTTATGGCGTTATTTAAAATGTAAACACTGCTTCTAAGAAAATCTTTTCTTCCGGTCTGGGACAGCGGACATTTCTGAATACTTTAATAGCCATGAGCTGTTGTGCGCATCAACGTAATCTTGCGAATTGAAAACAAATGGTCATTGTAGTAGGCCTGTCTCACAGCAGCCATGTTGACTTGTAACAGCAGAGGAATCACATCAACAGTGTCTCAGGGCCTTTCAGTCCGTGAGCCAGCATGTGCTCAACCTGCTCCCTGAAGCTGGCATGCAGCCATGATTAATAACATTAGTTACACCTGTGATTCTTCTGCTATGATGTGGAAATGTGAAAAATGTGTCTGTCGGGGATAAAGCCAGAGACCATATCAGTTTAGCAAATTCATCCGTTGAGTCAGAAGCTGAAAGTGAACTGAGAGATTGCTCACGTGAATTAAATGGTGCTCTGAGTGGCATAGGGTCGGATCGATGTGGCGCCGACGTGTAATCATCATAATGTATTCACAAAACTGTATTGCAAATATAAACAAAAAGGCAACCCATGATTGGACTTTCAATCTCTCCACAAACAAACAAACAAACAAACAAACACACTCAACGATAAAAGGCAGCACATGTCTGCGCCTGCAGGTTTGAGGTGTGGTGTGTTAATTGATCGTTAATTGATCGTTAATTGATCGTTAATTGATCGTGTCAATCTGCACAGACCACACCCCTTTTGAGCCTGTTTTGTTTCGCATATTTGTATGTGCATATTTGAGGCTGTATGGAAATGGAAACAAATCTGTATAACTTCCTTAATTTATATGCACATTTGATACTTATGGAACACCTTTGCGAACATTTAACTCACATGACTGTTTTCTACTGTCTGCATCTTCCTGGATATTCATGTAACAAACAATGTGTGGTTTGTTTTAGGAGAAGAAGTATTAAAATGTACCAAATTGAAACAAATTCCCGAGGACCTGAGGAAACGTTCCCTATCTGAGTTTCTTGTTTGGTGACATTTCTAAAGTTTTCTTAAAATTAGCGTGACAATAGAATGTGAACACAACTATTCTCTGGAGGAACCTTCTCTCTAGTTGAGAAATATGTTACATGTTTCAGAAAGGACAATTTTTTTGTGATTCCTGTTCACCCATCCGCTCTACACAATACCCCCAATATGAATAGAAGTGACCTGGGTACTTTGTGCTGGATTTGCAAATTAAATCGACTCCTGTGTCTCTTTTTCATGTTGAATGCGAGAATAAAAGAGTGTCGTTTGCATTCAGCTACAGTGAGTTCTCTACACTTTCAGAGTCAAACAGAGAGAAGAATGAGCATGCATTCCAGCTGTTTACTTTCTACATGAACAACTGCTGGTATCCTACTTGGTATTTGTGATCCTCTTTTGCCGGGGAGCCAAAGTACTTCTCCGTGTAGGCCGACCCTTTAAAAGGATGACAAAAGGAAACAGAGATATTGTGAGTAGCGGCAGCATTGCGGTTTTAATTCACTCACTATTCATTCACGACAACACTTCCAACGCCTTTCAGGATTCAGAATGACTTCTTCACTAAACTAGAACGTGCCATTGATGATTAATGTTGCTCCGCTCCATTTATTAGCCTTCTTGAGTTTGTTTGACATTCTGAATCGGTGGTTTAGTGTTGCTTTGTAAATCAAATCCCACCACCATGGCGTACAGCTTAAATCGGATAAAGAATACACATCAGCGCTGATGACCTATGGAATAATTGGTTTTACTGGCTGTTTGACTGGCTACATAGGCCACAAATTCAGATCATTGTGATATTGTAAGTATGTATGATATTCTATCGCTCTATGATACCATGGAGTCTCCAGTTTGTGATGGGGGCGACAGCGATGCCACACCGGAACATGGAGCTGTGGGACAGGAGCAGGAGAATGGAAAGAAATCCTCCATACGCCTGGAACAAACAGAACATTTAAGAGAATGCTGGGTAAGAAACAGTAGTCATTGGTCATGGTTATTGATTTCATTGATACAGGGGTTATGTTACCTTTCCATAAACTCCAACTCTGTTGCCATCGATGTAGGGTAGTCTGACTAGGTGCCTGAAAATGTAGAAAGCACAAATTAAGTGATCCCTTACTAATGAGGAGAAACAGCAGACAATTATCCTTGACCTTACAAATTCAGCTGAATGTTTGCTAATTTAGCTTTTTATTAGCTCTTTAGCCAGATGCATCAATCCCAATGCGTCCAAAAACCACCGCTTGTCCTTCTGTGAACAACAAGGACTTATTTGACCTAAGTTTGTTCAGTAGCTAACGGCGGTTACTTTTACAAAACCAAAGTAGACCTCACAACTAAATAAATCTACATCGAAAGACTATTCTGAGTCTCTATGCATGTATTATATTATTTATATCATATATTTGAAGGATATACAGACAGAATCCTTACATTATAGTTGGATGTCGTGTCAAAGCAAACAATTGTGTTACCACTTATTAAATCTTAAAAAAATGTATTCCTATTATATTTTTCTATACCTCTTATTCTTTCTTTTCTACTTGTTCCATTTATCTTTACTTCTTTGTTTCATTGTGCTGCTGTAATTTCCCCACATTTCCCCTCTTGGGATCAATAAAGGCGTATCGTATTTCATGCGAGCAGAGCTACGGGGGAACAGCAGGAAGAAAACTATTAAAATACACACTATCGACTCATAAAAAAGGCACTTCCACACACACATATAAGCATCAATGTCAGCCACATTTGGAGAACCTACTGTTTAAAGTTTGTTCTCATTTCTTTTCAGAAAAAAAAACAACTCACTCCAGAGCAGCGATCTGGTCCTGAACGTCCACGGTTCCCAGTCTCTGGTGGACCTCGTGCAGGATCCTCTGACCCTGGAAGCCGCTGCCCCGGCCGTCCAGACGAGCCACGAGGACGTTGTCCGAGCTGACCAGCACCGAGTCCCAGCTGAGAGAGAAGCGGTCCGTCACAGCCTGACCACCGGGGGCGCTGTCACTGTGAGAGGACGGTTTGACTTTAGTCCAAGAATTCCATGTTGAAGAATTCCATTAAAACACATCCAAATAAACTCAGAATAAATATACATGGTGGTTCACGTGTATAAGATAATATAGGTCAGTAGGTCCCAACATGTTAGGCTTGTGACCACTTAAAACAAAACTCTGTCTCCTTGCAGCCCCTCCCCCATTGGTTACGACCCTTCAAATTCAAAGTTTGTTGGAAGTTGGGAACTTCTGATTTAAGGCACACATTGTATTCTTATTTAGAAAGCATTTGATTCTTAGCTTCTTCATTTAATACATTATAGAATTCATTTATTCTGCATTGTTTTTCAATGTATGTGAAAATAAAATGACTTACAGAATTAGTAAAAGCGGGTGCTCCTTTGTTTCATCCAAACCTATTGGGACAATCAACTCCAGACGAAGTGCTGCAAAAAATATTTCTAGATTTTAATATTATGTAATTATGTAATATATATATATATATATATATATATATATATATATATATATATATATATATATATATATATATATATATATTGTATGTATATGAGTACAAATTACAGAACTACAGAACATAACATTCATCTGAACATTCAGGCCAGAGATTTTTAAGGTAAAGTTGAGTCAGTGTGGAACTTTTGTTATGCACTTGAATGAACATTGTGTATCCTTCTGACAACATCAAAGCCCAACAACATGCATGGTCAGGTCAACACAGTAGCTTCCTCCGTCATGATAGAACTCCGGACGAATCAGTTACAGTAAAAAACATGTAAGAAGAAAGAAAGTTTTTCCTGAGTTAGTTGTTTCAACGCGTTCTTTACTCACAACTCTTCAAATACCGGTTGGTCAGTGCACCTCGGCACTGAGTCCTAGCAAGTCAAGTTATATTTAACCAATCTTTTTTTACTAAACCTAACTCATTTGTTTTGTCGCCTAAACTGGGGACCTAGTGTGCCGCTCTCCGATGCCAAGGGGCACCGACCAAGCGTTGGGGTTTGACGAGTTGGTAGTGAGAATGTTTTATGTTTTTGCTTGACTTAAGGTTTGACAATGTCTTCAAACTGCATGAACTAGTGCACTGCCCGCCCAGGACGCTGTCATTCGGGGCGTGGCCGATCGGGGTCCGTGCCCACTTGGATCGGGCCAAGTGCTTGGCTTCCGGAAGTGCTGCTTGCAGCGTTGTCGGGGACGGCTGCACGGATCATTGATTGCTTGTATATTACAAGTTTATTAATATTGAACATGACATGTGTCCAAATTGCACCAACGTCGACAAAGCCCTCCCTCGGGTCACCAACGGCCACCAAGTGTGAAGAAGATCGGACGGTTTTCGAGATGGACACACAGAGACACAGACGGACGGAGATTTCTTACTTTATAGTGAGACGAGAAAGTCAAACTCAAAGATGTTTGTGCAGAAACCTTTGTGGTATGACGTGAGAGGGGTTGAAATGAAGGGGCAGTCATGGCGTCGTTGTCAGAGGTGTTAACTGTGGGAATCAGCAGGGCGAAGACGGTGGATACTTATCAGACCCAATAAAGGTCTGGAAAACTGAAGACCAAGCCTATTAAATGAGTGTTTGGTCTTTGGGGTCAAACTGCCTGAACTTACACCGAAAGAATCAAAGCGTTCTATGAAAATCCCCCAAACTCTCTAAATAAAGCTGAAATAAACACGGCAGTTCATGTGAAAAATAGGCCTCTGTGCACTCAACGTTTGATGTCAGAGCTCCCATTTGACTGTGTTTCTCATTAAAAGGCCTTTAATATGTTTCACACCGTCACTAATGATAAACACAGACTAGAAATAGGCAGCCATATGGTGAGCTGCAGTGTCTAATTGAAACGATTGGGCAATTCTGATTACGAGGGTGTTGTTTCATAATCAGCTCAAAAAGCTGTGCACCTGTTTGCTCAATTTTTCAATTCAATTCAGTTTATTTTGTATAGCCCAATATCACAAATTACAAATTTGCCTCAGAGGGCTTTACAATCTGTACACATACGACATCCCTGTCCCAGGACCTCACATTGAATCAGGAAAAACTCCCCTGAGTCAAGGTGTGTCTATCCTGAAAGTGCACGTCTGACATGCACATGTGAGTGGGCCAACATCACTACTGTTACCAGCAGTGCATTTAGGTGGTAACAGTTTGGAGCTTTAGGCCATTTTCAGCATGCTATTTATTGGGCGACTGTGGCTCAGTGGTGAGCAGGGGCATCAACCAGAGGATCGGTGGTTCAATCCCCGGCTCCGTTAACACCATGTCGATGTGCCCTTGGGCAAGACACTTAACCCCAAATTGCTCCCGTAGCTGTGTCTATGGTGTATGAATGTGTATGAATGTTAGAGGCCTGATGGGCAGGTGACACCTTGCATGGTAGCTCCTCCCATCAGTGTGTGAATGGGTGAATGATGTCATGTAGTGTTCATTGGGCGACTGAGGCTCAGTGGTGAGCAGGGTCGTCCTTCCATCAGAGGATCGGCGGTTTGACCGGCTCCGCTAGCCCATGTCGATGTGCCCTTGGGAAAGACACTTAATCCCAAAATTGCTCCTGTAGCTGTTCTACGGTGTGTGAATGTGTGTGAATGTTAGTTAGTCCTGATGTGCAGGTGGAACCTTAGCTCCTCCCATCAGTGTATGAATGGTTGAATGATGTCATGTTAAAGCACTTTGAGTGGTCGGAAGACTAGAAAAGTACAGGACCATTTACCATTAAGCTATCATGGAACCATGCTAACAGGCTGATGATTGGGCAGCTTGTTAGCATCCTGACGTTTGCTAATTCACAAGTTTTGCACTGTTAATACATGTTTACATTTTTGGTTATAAACCTTAAATTCATCCTGAGGGAGACATGAATGTTGTGACGATCCCTCCGATAGTTCAATACTTCAGATATTTCAGTCTGAAATAAAGTGGTGGACTGACTCACATTTTCTAGTGCAAAAAAAAAAGACAAAAGGCAGCTCATTTCACGACCACGATAGCTCACATAAGTGAGTTATTTTACTAAAATAAGGTGGTAAGGGAGAAATCTAAACATGTATTAACAGGAAGCAGGTTGCACGTAATCTGATTGGTCTGGGTAACCCCGTTTCTTGTGTGCATGGAAACACACTGCAGTTGTATTTCAACCTCAACTGCTTTTTCAACCTCCTGATGATTGCTCATTAACTGGACAGAGTGAGAGGTAGTCGTTGGTGAAATAAAAAAAAGAGAGAAAGTTAGATGATGTTCACATGGCACATAGTTGAAGAAGATTGAAACGTCGTACCAAAGTTGTTGATTTGTACGGTTCTTCTTTCCCACTTGGGTACCCTCCGGTTCAGCAGCGCGTTTCTTAGTGCTGTGTTTATTTCCACAGTCGCGTGCTCTGTGAGAAGACCGGGCAAGAAGAAGAAGACTCTCACGTGAAAACATATTCAACAATAACGAGACAAAACCCTCCACAACTCATCCCCTTCAAAGTGTTCACGCTCTTTATCAAACAAACAAACTGTCACTTTCAAAGTCACCCGAGTTCAGAATATGAAATATAAATAACATGAGGAATCAAGGTCAAACAGCTTAAAATGTGATGCGATGGGACTGGAATCATCAACATCCCTCGATCTGCGAGCCTGGAGAGGACGAAGACGGCCGATGTTTTGATCCCAGTGACTTCATTTACAAAAATGAGTTTGAGTTCATTCGATTGATTAATGCACCTTTCAGGCACACATTTGGAAAATCGGCATCCACCCAAACATAATGAATAAATATAGAGGATGCAATTGATTGAAAGAGTCGTGGTTAGTGCCAGAGTACTTACTGTTCATATCACTTAGTCTGTGGAGAGTAGTTTGGGGTATTCCAGGACCTGTAGGGGGAGGGGCTTTAGGTCAGCTTTATCACACATTTAACCATAAGGTGATAGTTCACCGCAAAAATTAAAAATACATATTTGTCCTCTTACCTGTAGTGCTGTGTATCAATATAGTTAAAAGTGACATTTTCAGCTCTGTTATATTGGAGAGAAGTCAGACATCTCTACTAGTAAACTCACACCAAAACAATATAGATTTACAAATAGCACGACAGGTAAGAAGAAAATATGTTACATTCATTTTGGGGTGAACTGTTCCTTTAATAGACCCGAAAAGACCCAAGCTAAATATAAAATAGCTTGTCATAAATAGTTTTGCTAATAGCTGATAATTAACTGTAATCCCTTGAGTACAGTAGTCACTCTCTCAGAATCTATTTTTAAGATACATATTCAGTGAGTAGTAGGCGTCGTATTTATTTGTTCAGCTGGCGTTAATGAATAAATGTGACACACTGACTCAATTTAGAGGAAGATTAAGATTGGGAACTCTCAAACTGAACATAATTAAGATACAGAGTTTATTCAATAATAATTAACCCTCTGACAATATTTTTGCAGCAATGATTATGTGATACGACAGTGAACCAGGTGCTGAAAAGTGCTGTGAATTAATTTCACGCTCAGTTATGATGCCTCTATGGCTCTACCTCTGCAGCTCAGGAGAACATGCTGATCGTCTGGGCTGACGATGGCGTCGTAGGAGGTGCACTTTGATTTGAAGAGCAAGCAGGTGAGGCATTCTTTATGAAATGGATCCAGTGTGGAGACTCTGATGGAGGAAAAGGTGCATGAGGACAAAAGAAGTGGAGTTCAGAGGATTTACAACCGGCATGTTTTTGGCATGCAGGCAAAAGAAAAATGTTCCCTAATACATTTCGGTAATTGATACGTCTTAACACTGTATTTAAACACATTAAATGAGTTTCCATCTCCCGGTTTCTATGCGTATGTACTTTAAAGTTGAGATGTTGTGTATGGTTAAAAAAACACAACATGTCAGAGCGCCTTGGTAGCTGAGACACGTCCACTGAAGCCGTAGCTTAACTGGAGAGGTGAAACATGTCGGTAAATCAGATGTGTGGCGCTTTGAGCAGAATAATATTCCTCACACTAATACGTGATACAAAGAGAAATGTCATATTTCCATCAGGTTTTCCACATCATTGTCTACTGTTTGAATGTTGCCTTCTGCTGATGTAGTTCTGTAAACTCGGTATGCCCTCTTCTTCTTCTGCAATGGTTCAATGGCAGATTTGAATAAAAAGAGGTTTCTCTCAATGAACCAACTTCTCATATTCCCATAACATTAATAGGCATTTTCTTTTACCAATTTGATGGAAATGTTTGCTGGAAAGCTTGACTATTGAGCTACATGACTCACTTGAGTGGACAAAGCTATTAAATGTTGTAAATACCGCCAGAAATACATAAATATAATCCTTCTGTCGTCTAATAACATTTACGCCAGACAAACAATGTGTCTAATTCTCTCTGCAGGAACGCAAATATGCATATTTCCCAAAATGTCAAACTGTTCCTTTAAGCTACGATGAGGAACTTTCAGTTTGTGTTGCTCTTAGAAAACTACTCACTTTACTGAAGGGTCTCCCTGCAGCTTGGATTTAATCTGATGTGCCAAATGTGACTCGCTGCCACCATTGAAAAGCATTAACTATATAGAAATAGCCAATCTTCTTGCTGATGGTCCCGTTCACTTTTCGAGGTCATATCAGTAATAAATTAAGACTGTTTCATAACCAGTTCAAAGTTCCTCACAGTGACTTAAAGAACCATAACAATAATAAAGACAAATGGGCGTGGTACCTGTAGAACTGCCGCTGTGTTGAGCCTTCCTCTGTACTTAGGAAATAACTGAAAAACACATTACCTGTTATTGGAGAGTTCATATTGTATTGCCTCACATGTCACGTATTGTATGGTGTTAATATTGCATGGCGTCAATAACTCATGCTTACAGTGAGTTTGTGCTCTCATCATAGGCCAGAATTTGAGAGACCTCCCAGCTTCCTGAGGTCAGGTGGCGGAGGTTGACCTCTTGACCCTCAGACTGAGAAGCACGAGGAAGAGCAGACAAAGCATGTCAACATGACCTCACATAATCGAGGCGGTCTTAAAGGGATGCACCTTGTAGTGAGTATTGCACCGAACAGATCAACAATTGGATGCACCCCATTTCTTATCAGTTCAACAAAGACACAACTGAGGGAGCCGTCTTTGGAGCCAAGAGGGTATGGATACAGCGCCCTGCTGTCCGTAATGATAACTACAGACCAAGCCACACATCAATTACAAAGTCAGCCTTATATCCCCTTAATTGGGCTCACCGAGATTCGTAAAAAACTCGACTAGTGCAACAGTGTCTTCACAGCTGCTCGAGTCCTCACTGAGGACCAGAAAGTGGATCACATGAGTCCAGCTCTGAGGTCTTTACACCGGCTTCCTGTCTGTCAAAGATTTGAATGGTTTAGTTCAGATGTTCTGCTCCATCATGTCTCAGGTGGTCTGGCTCAGGTCTATCCTCAGAGTCAAAGCTAAAACTGGAGAAGCAGAGTTGTGTGTCTATGCTTCATATATCTGGCACAAACTCCCAGAAAGCTAACTCTCACTTCTTTTAGATCAAGGCTGTAGACTGTTCGGTTTGCCGCGGCCATTTATTTTATTACAGATTTCTTTATACTGCGCTTTAACTTTTTTTCTATTTTATTTATAATGCGTTTATTTTGCACTTTGGTTTAAGTGTTTTATGTAAAGCACTTTGAATTGCCTCTTGTGTCATATAAATAAACTTTGCCTTTCAATCTAAAACCTTTGCTCCATTTATTATCTCCATAAACTGAATTCATCTGGCACAGAACCCATTGCCCCCGGTGCTTCTACTGTACTCTCCTTAATTCATTCAACTGAATGCATTCTTAATTCTCTGGTGTTTCAGGAAATGTAGTAAGAATATAGTTTAAAATGATGAGAATTCAGATTCCAAATGGAATCACATGAGCAGTGTGAATAATTGGAATGGCCTAAGAGGTCTACGAAAATACATGGAAACAAGAAGTTTCATTTATGCAGTAAATTCAGCAAACTCAATGTGTTAATTTTATTGAAATGTAATAGTTTTACTTGGTTAGAGATCATGGTGATATGGTTGAATGTCCCGCGACCACCGTGTCCTAAGGGCATAGTGATGAAGAACGTTGTGCAATCCTTGGAAAACACTGGCTCCTCATTCTGGGAAAGCAGACAAACAGCAAACATATAGACACTGCCATTAATAGTTAGTAGTAGGTCATATATATATTATGTGTTATCTGCCCTTGTTAAGTCATTTTCCTGTCACTGTCAACGTGGCTATTATTTGAGATTCGATTCATATATTTGACCAGCCATCATATGGAAGTTAAAAGTGTTCCTTACACAATGTATGGATCGGGCAATTAATCAGCGTTGGGTTGTACTAAGCTCCACCCTCTCATGTCACTTCTGGTTCCAAAAAAACTTGATGGCGACATCCATAAAACCACGTTGACTACTTCCACGTCTAACATACACTCTATGGTATTGACACGCTTATGAATGAAAATGGACTGACACACTCACCTGACGATCGAGCCACTTCTCTGATGTCATCACGTGTTTCTGAGTTGGGAAGATGAAGTCAGTGCATAACGCTTCTATCCATACATTGTGGAAGACTAAAGCATTCTCACCAGTCCCGTTCCCACCTTGGTGCAGTCACCGGTCGTGACATCGCACAGTGAAAGTATTGACGTGTTTTGCGCTCGATTCACCCAACGCACGCTCAGCCTGTCCCGTGCCACCCATTTCACCATGGTGATGTAGTACTCACTAAGGCAAGTGTACAAAGAGTAAATGGTAAGTAGTGAGCACAAAATAAAAGACATTATAAAGTTAAAGTCGTACCTCTTTTCAAAACTGTCAGGAGGTGTCAGCTCAGTTGTCAGGGAGCTGCCGTCCAGAGTGACGACATAGAGTCTGACGGTGGGGTTGATTTGTCCCATCTGGAGTGGAAACAGTACAAATGTGCCATTACATTCACGGGCCTGATCCAATCTGACTTAACATCCGCGATGCGCACCGCGTGCACTCCAGCGACATGCTTTTTCTATTTTTACATGCTACCATACTGAACAGTGCCGGTAGGACTTTAACAGAGAATATGATGAGAATACGAAAGAAGTGGCAAACAAAACTGTGCTGCAGCGTGCTGCACAGGCCCCCGGGGCGAGTCGGACGTTTTACTCAGCTTAAACCTCGCTCGAAAATGGAGCTCATTAGTCGACGTGACAAGGGACATCTAGGATGACAGTATGTATTGCACATTCATGCCCGTGTATCCGTACTGTTTATTATTCCTGTCTTCTCCAACCCTTCACTTGCTGCTCTTTTGGAGGCGCAATGGCCTCCTGGAATGGCTCCATTCTGTTCTATTGGTGCCATTAGCCGCACATTACATGACAGGTAAGCAATCTGATGGATCAAACCCATCTGAGACCAGGCTGCATGCTCAATGGCAACGAGCCAGTAAGTGTGCTTTCCCAATACATTACCTTTATTACCCTACAGCCATTGTGTTTCCACATCTTAGCAGGATTTACCTGTTCAGCAAGTGGTAATTAATCATTTGACAGAAAATATTGAGTTAGAGCGATTTCATTACTATCTTAACTTAAATATCCAAACCCCCAAAAAACATGCCACAATAATGCCTTCTCATCAGCCACCTCATAGAAATCAAAAGAATGTTGAATTAATACAATAATATATTGTTTCAATCTAGGTTTGATCTGTAGAAATAAATAAACAACGTTGTGGTTCAAAGTTTCATTGATAATTCTGATTCTATGAAACAAATCAGATATTTTTGTTATTTATGGGTGATACTGTTGGTTGAAATATAATACTGACACCTCAGAACGCCCCCTCTGGCCAATTAAAAATGAGTAATTCAATGAGCCGTTTAATACGGAGTACACCATATTTGACCTTCATTTTAAGTTTGTATTTCTTATGTTAATAGAAAAAAAATGTAATTGCAGTTTCACTGTGCAAATGTTATATTATATTTACAATAACTGCACTGTCATCTTTAATTTGATTTAACTGTACAATTGTAATTAAAAAAAAACAAGCAACCATAAAATTAATTTTCAGGTTTGCGTAATTTATGTTCATGCAAAAAAAGAAAAGAAAGAAAGTGGTTGATACATCATTGATTTCTTCTCACTCAATTCATTTCTTTAACACACTTGTGGTGTTGCTCCAGTGTTGGCCAGAGGCCCTTTTCACATGTTGACATGTTGACATGTTGACATGTCACTGCAGGGTAAACAGGTGTTGATGAAATTCATTTTGCTCCCAATCAATTTCCGCATGTCATAACTCTAATGCTCTACATGGCTGCAGCTGTGATGAGAGAAAAGGAGGAAGATGAAGGGCCATGGAGTCTGCAAAGGGAGGAGGTCATGGTGGACGGTTGGGCCCTGAAACACAGGAAACCGCTGTTTGTGATCCGTTAAGCTCAACCGTAAGTTATTCTACGTAACGTCACATCACGTGAGTACGTCGCATGGCCTAGCTAACTGTGGAGGGATATATATTTGCCAAAACCCAACCGAGGAGGTTTGTTGCCGAGGCAACGCAAGTTATTTCCTGTGAAAACCAAAGTTTGATTTTGAAAAGACAGTCTATGCATGTAACACAATGTTCCATTCCAGTGAACCAGCATGCACATTAACAGGACCTTGACCCACCCAAATGAAACATGGCCATATGTAATGTTGTTAATAATCACACCTGTGTTTTTAACCTGCAATGGCGTGTCAAAATGGTTGCTCTGAAACATGCCTATATTGTTAAGTGAGTTGTTGTGTGTATAGGTCAGGAGAGGGTTCAGGGGGTGTTCTGGTCTTGAAGGTTTTTCTTATTTTGTTCATCAAGTTTTGGTTTGATTTGTAAACATTGCTTTATGGACCTGCAATGCATATTTCATCTTTTGTCACGGTGAGAGTTATTTTTGTTTGGTTTGGTTAATGGACACACTTTTAAACAAAACAGTCCGTCCTGTACAGTAGGTTTGAAATCTCACGCATATCATCAGATTTTCTTATAAAAATAAATGCTGAAAATAAGTGCACCGTATGTTTTCTATGATTTAATCTAGCGATAAAATTAGAGGTTATTGCTGCTGCCCCCAGCAGCAATCCGGGCTTCTCATTAGGAATGTCCTCCCACTTGGGTCATGTGTCGACATGCTTACATTTCCTCTTTAGCGCTGAACCCACAGCTCGGCGGCGGCTGATGGAAATGTCAGTAGTGACAGTAATGAGGTATTTCTTTATGTTTTCAGACACTTGATCCTCATGAAGAGTACTCCCTCAGGTACTTTTACTGTGTATTGACGCACTGTTAGAAAGCCACACAGATTCATCCCCAAGTGACTGAAGCAGAAGTATATCTGACTGCTACACAGCATCAGTGTTCTCATAGATGAAAGGAAGCAGAAGGCAATTAAATCTCTGCCACATTTAATCCAATGATGTCATAACGCTGACCCTACTCAAGGATTCAAGCAAAAGACTCACCGTGTGTGTGTGTGTGTGTGCGCACGGACAATTTTCAAACTGCGTTGGGGAGGTTCATTAATTAGATGCCTTCCTATCCTAAGCCCCTCCTCCCATCGATGGAGCCTGAGGCTGCCCTTTCCCTTATGACCCTCACTCCCCCCGTTTTTCCACCACCCGTCTCCCGTCTGGGAGACATTTGAAGTGCTGAACGTGCGCATCAAAGGACGGTGTGTTCAGTTATCACATTCCTATCCCTCCCAGCGCCACAGATCCCTGCAGACATCTCTCTTCAAAGCAAGCCAAGCCACTGTTACATGAATTAAACAAGGGAAGGATGTACGAACCTTTATGGGTGAGCTAAGGTGGCGAGTCTGCAGCTGTGTTTTTCATAGCTGGTTTAATGGAGTTGCAGGTTGTAGTGGACTCAGCTTTTAAGGGGTTAATGTACATTAGTGGCAAAACCGTTTTGATTTCAGGCCATATACAGAAGATATTGGGCCAAATATTAGTGACTGTGTTGCTTCCCATACGTTACTCTGTAAGAAGATTAATATTACTAGACCAGAAAATTCCATGTGCCACAGAAAATATATGTTCTATTAAAATAACTATGCAACGCTACAGTATTAATAGTGTGCCCACATACAGTATTAATAGCATTTTTGTATCTGCTGCTCTAAAATTAATTTCAATTTAATAAATAATAAAGTGCATGGCTCACGTAAATTAGTATGATGTTATGTGTGATTATGTGCATAAGTAAAGTTAAAACAATTGGTTTTCTGTTCATGGAGATATGAGATTGGAGATTACGCCGAAAATGTAAATGTTTGCTGTAAATCTGTAAATCTACTGTTGAGATTAACAGACAGAAAAAGGTCAAATATTGGTTTCTGTGCTAATAAGTGGAGATGATTTCGCTTGATGAAGTCGAAATCTAGTTTTCAAACTAGGACATGTTATGCGCATGCAGCGTAATTTATTTGAAAACATGCTCATGCCATATTCTAATTCAAAAGGTTATGTTGGCCATAAAGGTAAAGGATGTTCTAGTGCTCATCTACTCTACAGTGAACTGTAATAATCTGCATCACGTTCCAACCATGCCATGTTATAACCCCACTTGAATTGAGAGGTAAATGAAACGTGTGTGCTCTAAGCTTTACCTTTGGATAAGGGTACTCCTTCCCCCTGGGGTAGAGAGAGCCCGTGAGCCGGGGCAGGAGCATGTTGGGAACCAGGGAATCGTTGATGGTGAGGTAGGCCAGTCTGGAGCTGTCAGGTGACCACCAGTGGGCCACCTGTGTGTGCAACACCTCCTCTGGAACACCAGGAGAAGACAGATCAGACCATCCGAGCCGGGAGAGAGGGGCTCGGTACTCTATGCTTAGTCTGTGCTCCTCTTCTTAATCTCAGGTTATTCTAGATGTGGCGGGTATAAAATATTAGTCCAGAGTTTTTACAGTCGCGCTCATTTCGGAACAAACAAGAATCACAAAAAGAGATGCCTGAGGTATAATCCTCTGTTTATACCAGTAGAAAACACAAACGACTCTGTGATAAAATGTTGGCGTTGAACGTTACTGCAAAACAATGAATATGTTTTCACAACTTTTCTACATACATCTGTTTCTGAAACGAAAAGGGGTTTTTTTTTCGCGACATTTCCGCATTAGTGGATTTCAGAGTTATAGTATTTAATCAGCTTGTGGCCCATTTCAAACATGCATTCTCAGTTATGGCTAAGGTTTAGGCGACCCAGCTACTTTGTTAGGTTTAGTAAAAGCAATGGATCTTGTTACTTTTGGTCTCACACAAATGCCGGTCTCCTGGGTGTCGGAGCCGTCCGTCCGCCTCGACCTCAGACTTTAATGAAACGTATTTGTGATGCGTCAAAAACAAATCAGACAATACGTTTCCCTCTAAAAGTAATGAATGGGAGGGTCCTTTTTAGGAGACCATTGTGTGACGAGACACACATGACCGCTGATAAATCGTTACTGCCGCCACTAAGGTTAAGAGGTTCGTGCAATAACACTCCAAAGTTAAGATGAATAGATTGTTTACAGGAGACAGCAGGGTGTATCCCAGTCACACCCCATCCATCCCATCCTTCCCCATGAGGCTTCACAGCAGTATTAACAATGTTAGCGTCTGCCTTAACCCCACAAACAAAAGTCAGAACACAGGCAATATTATTTATGGTTGTACTACACGTTTACAATTGTCATACACAAAGGTGTAGACCATTGTACAGAGTGCACAGATCATAAACACAGATGAGTATGTCTTTGAACAGCGGCCCTCCAGCTTACCCTCGTACAGCCAGTCTGAGATCCCGTTGAAGACGACGCCCTCCTGTCCAGAAGACGTGAGCCTCCATGAGCTGCTCTGAACATCCGTTTGGTAGTAAATGTTGTTTTCAAATACATATATCTGTGGGACAAGAGTAGACCATTTATATATATTGACTTGTGATAAGTACTACATTATAGGGTATAACAACCATCCATGTACACACAGTACAGAACATCTCTATGTCACCCTTAATGCATTTCATTCTTGAAGTTAACAGCACGGCACACAAGGACTGAGGAGGCGGAACAAAGAGACAAGCTGGTGGACTGATCCCACACAGAGAACCCTCTTATTGATGGAGCGGCTCGTCTCCGGTGAGAACACGGAGAGCTGCTGAGTGATGGAACCTCGTCGTGAGCGATGCGACTGACGCACTGAGGCAGGCCTTCGGGTTCCAACCGAGGAGAGCACATACATACGTTATCAAACGGCTAATTACTCCCCCCGTCTGCGCTGGAGGAAGTAATGGAGTGATTCCTCTGTGGCCGGTGCCCTGCGCCGTCCCAACAAGACGTGGTGCAGCAGCAGCTCGATTCGCCTCATTGTCGCCGGTTTGGTTTGTGTTTCCTCTCGAGTCCAAAACAGAATCGTCATGAGCCTTTACCTCCGAATACCAAATATTTCATGTTTACTGTGTCGAACAAGACGTCCTTTTCACCTTTCCGCATGCAGCAGGGGTTTGTCAATCAGCTTATTATTTCCAAAACAGAAAGATATAAAATACACAGTCATTTTCCGCTTAAATAATGATCACGCAATCAAAACGGTTGCTGATTACTTTTCTGTCCATCGACTCATTGATGAGTCAGCAAATCGTTTCAGCTCCACAGTTTAAACACCCCACGTTTTCTAATTAATAACTGGGCTAAATATCCCGAAAACATCCTCCAACCAATGAATGCTCAGAAACGCTTCAGCTGTTAGTTCACATTTCATATTGGTCGAACATTTTCCTGAATCATTTGTGCATTTCCATTTAGACTGTAGCTGCATTATGCAGGTTTACTGATATCCAGAGGAAGGATTTCATCACTGAGTGACTTTATATGAATATTACACCCATCATACTTGTTGAGACAAGGAGGATTGTGGGTCAGTGTGAACTGTGCTTGCATCTGTTTCGGGAGAGACTCACTTTAAATTGCACTTTATCTTACACTGTGCATTTTATTCTATGTCTCGTCTGCAGATTGTTTATTTGTTGTCTACTGTTGTTGCTTGTTGTTGTTTGTTATGTCTAACGTCCTATGTTGCACCACCCACCACGCTAATTGTTCCTTGTAGGTGTAAACCTACTTGGCTAATAAAAAGTTTCTGATAATAAAAAGTTTCTGATTCTGATTTCTGAACTCCGTCTGGTGTTGAGATGTATTGAAGTTATTGTGTTATTGTTTACGGACCTGCACGGGTCATCAAGTGAAAAAGTTTCAATAAAAATATCAAATTCCTATGAACTATCTTTGAACTATCTTTGGGGATGAAATGAGGAAGAGTCATTGCTGTCAGACTGACTTGCCGTTGTCCGGGCCTGTAAACTCACCAGCTGCTGGCCCTGAACGCCCCACGAGGCAAACTGGAGGACCGAATCCGACACCTCCGGAGGATTCAGCTCCCGCACCTCTCTGAGGAAAGGACGAAGCACAATAGTTCAACGGAATTTTACACCAACTCATCGGAGGCATTCATTTCTGTCGACTTGTTATTGATCCTGTAAGAACACTTTCTCGTTATGTGATAATATGAAAGATACAAAGACGCGTTAACGGCTTCTTTGTGTGTCACTGTAATATGATACTATTATTAATATGTTTGCTCACCGTGTATACAGGTTGTAGATCAGGTACGAGGCCAGGAAAGAGTGCTGGAAGATCTAAAGCCCAACACAAGAAAAAAATATGTTCAATATTTCTATGCTCTGGCCTTTGTTCCTCACCAATTAATACTTGGGATGATGAAGACTAATAACGTAGAATAGACACCAGAATAGATATTCTCTCAAATTAATGAGAAATAAAAAAAAAAACATTCTGAGGGCATTTTGTAAACATGTTTTTGTGATGTTTTTTTTCTTTTGGCACACCAGCTTTTTTTCCCTCAACCAGCTTTGTGTTATTTTCAGAGTTTTCCGCTCTGTACTTGTGCAGAATGAGGCTCTGTGTGTTTAATTGGACAGTTATAACAATAACACAGCACAGATTTTGATTTTAGAGGAAGTGAGAGTGAAGGGGGAACAATGGTCAGCTGTGCTCAGCTGTTGAAATGAAAGAGTGAGAGTGAGAGTGAGAGTGAGAGTGAGAGTGAGAGTGAGAGTGAGAGTGAGAGTGAGAGTGAGAGTGAGAGTGAGAGTGAGGGTGAGAGTGAAGGGGGAACAATGGTCAGCTGTGAGGAAGTCTGACTTTAAGACACGTTCATATGGAGCATGTGGGGGGCGGGACTCATATGCAGGCAGATGGACACGTTTCTCCATCATCATCATCATCATCATCATCATCATCATCATCATCATTATCACATATTCTTTTGTAGTAAAATGTACACGCATAGCCTGTTAATCAAAACAATTTAATTTGAATACATGAATATGATAAAGTAGCCGGCTAGACTCAAATTATTGTTAATGTATCATACATCCGCGTATTACTCCACTTCCCAGAATCCACAAGGCAGTGTGAGCGCACTACTTACTGAATTTGATGTCACACTTAGTACGAGTAGGAGATAAGATTGATTAGTTGATATCGCGAGACAGCGATCAAGCATAATAAGCATGTAGCGTATGATGCGTTCGTTTATCTAATACCAATAAAACATACTGGGAACTATGAGGAGTCCAAATTGTGCCTGAAGCAAGTTCATTGAACAAAGCCCCGGGTGTGACCTCTCCCGATATTTAAACTTTTCAAATGGGTAATTCTCCACCGTACATTTACTAAAAGTCAGAAAATAAAAGTGGAGCTGGGAAAGAACAGGATAGGAACTTCATTTGATTATTAAATATATCCTGTAAACCCACAAATGACTTGTTAATTTCCATCCTGCAAGCCCACACACACACACACACACACACACACACACACACACACACAACCATCTCATATCTTCCACTACTTTAATCTCTGCGTGTGCGATTAAAACCCTCCGAGCTCTCGTTTCAGATTTCATTCCATCATTTCATTTAATCACCCGTCTTGGACGATCTTCCACCCGCCCGGCCTTCACCCCTAATTTAGACTTCCTTCCTCTTCACTGCACACAAAAGAAAGGAACTATTATATTTGATATGGCTACTTGACTGCTCTTCTTCTCCCCCCCTCAAATAAAACAGCATCACTCAGCAGAGAGGTGACAGCTCTGAGGACTTCTCCATGAGGCTGTGCCGTGTGTCCGTGTTCTCGGCTCACTCGGGCTGCGCGGCACTTCTACATAATTCCTAGTATTACTACACGAGGGGTGCTTGGCATGTGTCAATTCTAATTACTATATACTTATACTATATATAATGTATTTGTTGCTTTCCACACATCCGAGTCATCCTCACCCTGGTGGAATCTGTGATGGAAACACAAAGCTGGGCGGACAGGAGGGAAGCATCAGACATTCGAGCGGGTGCATGAACACGCGTGTTAGATGGCTGAGCAGCCACGGCAGACAATAAATGCACAGCAAGTCCTTGCTGTGATATCAAGGAGGCAAGAGTATTCATTCAAGATTCTTTCATATTTTTAAAGAAATAAAAGCTGCACTTCTTCTGCACCGTATTTGGAAATAAGTTCCCTACTCTATGTGCTGTAGTGCCGGTAATACCGTTTGAACAGCAGTAATAAAACCGACGGCAAATTCCACGTCTGAAACGTGAAGCATTCTCTCCGAAGGCCAGCAGGGGGCGACTCCTCTGCTTGCTGTAAAGAAGTCCGATTGTACGCAATGGCTCTACTTGTCACTCTTTTTCTGAGGGGATGTTAGCTCGCCGCTGTGCTCTGGTGCGTCACTGCGGATGATAAAACAGGATTAATAGAATGGTCTGACAGGCTGGCTCTGTGATTGGCTTACCCCAGACTCTCCTGAGGTCACTGTAGAAGAGAGGACAAGGGCCGAGGGAGAAACAGTTGTGTATTGTGTAGGCTATTTGGGGCGACTGTGGGTCAGTGGTTAACATGCCCGTCTTTCAATCAAGGGGTTGGCAGTTCAATCCCCGCCCTAGTCAATGTGTCCTTGAGCAAGACACTTAACCCTGCATTGCTCCCCGTAGCTGTGTATAATGTAACATGTAAAGTGTCTTTGAGTATCTTGAAAAGAGCTATATAAATTAAATGGATTATTATTATTATCCATCACACAGTGTTTTGAATGGACTCAGAGGCTCATTCAGTGAGTGCCTATATGGGCCTCGGTGGTCTACTGAATGACTCAGAAGATCTTTTGCTCCAGCAGCGGTCCAATTTTTTAATGAACACTTTTAGATGTGGTTTTTAGATGAAGCATCTTTCTGCTGTTAATCATGTCTCAAATGGCTTTTTTAAGGTGTTTGTTTGTTGAGTGCTGTGACAACTATGTCTATTGTTTGTTGTCTGTATGAGAATGAATACATCTTCATAACCGGACCGTAATCACGGTCCCATTTAGAATCAAACTGTCAGGACTCAGCCAGCCGGACTCCCTCCTCAGCCCGTTGGAGGCGGGGCCAAGCCAGGTGAGCTCCAACTCACACCTGAAGCCACTCAGCTCGTCCCACAGCTGCAGCTCGTCAGCTCGTTGTATTCGGGGAATAAAGATCAGGACTGTCTGTGCTGACGTGGTGAGTTCGTGCCATGATGTCTGTGGACTTTCCCCTCCTCGGGTCTTTAGTATTTTCTTGTATAGATTATTTTCTGTTCGACCATCAAGTGGATTACCTTTTTTCCCTTCCCCTGGAGAAGAGGAGTTTTTTTTGTTTCTTTTGTGCTCAAATAAACTACGCCGTGTGTTCGGCTAAGACTAGAACCTTCCTGTTGTCGTGCGCTTGGGGGTCAGAGACAAACCGTAACAGTCCGTACTCGCCATGACGACCCAGCCGACACGCAGAGTGGATTGTCCAGCTCTGTTCAGGTTGCCCTTAGTAGGCAGCTGCATCTGACCAACACCCACTCTCACCAGCTGGAGGCGGCCTCCGTTGCCGTGCAGAACCTCCAAGCCCAGGTCCAGCCGCTCCACGCTTCTGTGGAGATCCTGACTCGTCAGCAGGCGGCATCGGCAGACCAACAAGCCGAGATCCTGCTACAGCTGCGGGCGTTGACGATGGCACTCACCACCCAGCCTGTGAACCCGCCCCCTGTGTATCCCTCTCCGGTTAACCCTGCGGTTTCCAACCCAGTACCACGGGAGCCTCTCCAGCCCACGACCGTTCGAGGGCGATTTTGAGACTTGTGCCACCTTCATCATGCAGTGTGAGTTGGTTTTCGCTCACCAGCCTAGCAGGTTCACCTCTGACACCGCTCGAGTCGCGTATGTGATTAACCTGCTCGCCGGCCGGGCAGCCCAGTGGGCTACCGCTTCCTGGGCCATGGGTGCCAGCTTCTGTCTCTCCTATAGGGAGTTTGTGGGGGGGAGTATTGTCAGGACTCAGCCAGCCGGCCTCCCTCCTCAGCCCGTTCACACGGTGACACCCGGTACCTCAGAGCGCTGCCAGGGCGCTACGGGCTTGGAGGCGGGGCCAAGCCAGGTGAGCTCCAACTCACACCTGAAGCCACTCAGCTCGTCCCACAGCTGCAGCTCGTCAGCTCGTTGTATTCGGGGAATAAAGATCAGGACTGTCTGTGCTGACGTTGCGAGTTCGTGCCATGATGTCTGTGGGCGGTCCCTCCTCGGGTCTTTAGTATTTTTTTGTATAGATTATTTTCTGTTCGACCATCAAGTGGATTACCTTTTTTCCCTTCCCCTGGAGAAGAGGAGTTTTTTTGTGTTTCTTTTGTGCTCAAATAAACTACGCCGTGTGTTCGGCTAAGACTAGAACCTTCCTGTTGTCGTGCGCTTGGGGTCAGAGACAAACCGTAACACACACAGACCAAAAAGCAAGGTAGGCTTTGGGGCGGGGCTACCTCGTGATTGACAGGTTGATCCCACAGCAAAGTGTGTTTTCACTTCATTAAAGTAAATTGTAACATTGTGGTGCCCTGTAATTGTCTTTATCAGTACTTAGCTCCACCCTCTTGTGTCACCTCTGGTTGCAAAAAACAAGATGGTGACTACCAAAATGCCAAACTCGAGGCTTCAAATTGTCAGTCCACAAACCAACGAGGTCCACTTCTTATACACCTGGTCAACCTATCCTGCCTGCAGCTCCCCATCCCCCAACTCCATCCCTCCCTCTGTTCATCCCTATTGGTATTCATCCACCCTCTCTTTCCTCCCCTCTTATTGAGTCCCATGCAATGCACACCTCTCCCCTCTCTGCTCCTCCAGGCCTGCATCTGTCTCGTGTGACTCATCCCCGGAGACAGACCCCCCCACTCTGAGGCCCAGTTCACACCTGGCCTCAGAGGCCGTCTCCACATGGGACCACCCGTGATCAGATCTCACCTCCCTCCTATATGCAAATAGAGGCATACGTCATAACTGTTTGCAAAGTCCCAAAACCTTGTTTGGAATTAACGGATGTACTACGGAAACAATATTTCATTCACTGTGGAGCTCAAAGGCTGGAAGGTTATTTAGCACATTAGAATAGATTAGATTAGATTTGACTGTATTCATCCCCAGGGGGAAATGTCATTTTTTACAAATATACAATACAATAAAATAGCAGGGAATATTACATTTAAGAATTTAATAAAGGAAATTAAAATGTACAACATAAAATAAAAGTGTATACAGTGTATCTAAAGTATAAGTGACAGCGGTGAAAGGTTTATTGATGTTGTTGAATTTGAGGAGGATTTTACCAGAGATGATTTATTATAAAGTCTAATAGCAGTGATCAGGAATGTTCTCCTGTATCTGGCATGTTCTCCTGCATCAGGAATGTTCTCCTGTATCTGTCCTTGTGAAGCGGCGCTGAAGCAGTCTGTTGGAGAACGTGCTCCACTGTACCTGCAGTAGGTGATCCGGGTTCTCCAATATGGACAATACTTTCTTCAGTGTCCTCCTCTCCACCAACAAGCTGTGACACCTTAAATGTCACTAAGACAACATTGATTGTTTTTTAATTTAGATGAATTTAATACACTTATGCAAATTGCATATATTCTTTTCTAATCTATTCTATTTGACTATTACATTCATCTTGGGTTCATTCACACCTGTCCGGATTACCCATGGTACCCCTACATTCATCCCTTCCTTCCCGGCCTGAAGACACTGCTTCCTCACATCCATCCTCTAGTATGCCGCTGATTTCGTTAAACGGTTGTCCACATGGTCCTTGCTGGTGTTGAGGTCACCACTCAGCGTGCTTTACAGATAGGACACAATGCAGCTTTTAAACTGAGGTCGGCCTGGAGGTCGTTCTGAGACCTCTTGTGTGACATGGTTAATTGGCAAAGCATGTGGTTCATTCATCGGCTTCTAGTTCACCATCGACTCTCCTGAATGCTTTTGCAGCTGATGAATAACAGCGTTCTTTGCTTATTTACACACTACAAGTGCATTGGCATGCTTTTCTGAATGAATCAAAAGCACACTCTTTATATTCTGCACAGAAAGCCAGAAAAAGAAGCAGAATTTTGTGGAAAGCTTTGACGCAGCAGAACAGTGCAGTGGAGAGCTTTGCTTGATTATGATGAATTCACAAGACAACTTGAGACAGTGGTCCAGCAGCAGGCCATTACTCTCCATAGATTCAGGCTGTCACATTGATGATTAACACATCTGCTGGCACCTCGATAGAATTCTGCCGTCTCCATCCCATCAAGCTCACAAAGCTCATTATCAAGCCCGCTTAGTTCGCCGACACAGAGATTGTTCCCGCGGCCAATCGCATTACACATACATCAAAGAGCGTGGGGGGGGGGGGGGGAAGCAATTTCCCCGGTATTAGACACGGGGACAACAATGTGTTCGTGTTGCGATAAATGGCACGTGCTACATTTAGAACTGCGTCTGTGAATAGAAAAAATGTCTTCTGCAGCATCACAAAGTCTCTTTTCTAACATTCACCAAGGGGAGGTGAGAGGAAAAGGGCTCGTGGGTAGCAGCTAAACCATGTGACCCCCCCCCCCCCCCCCCCCCCCCCCCCCCCCCTCCTCCTCCCCGTGTGTCATATTATGCACGACAGTACTACAGCGTGGAGCTGGAGGTAGATGGAAGTGATTCAGCAGAGTGAATTTATCCTCAAGATAGTAGAGGGAATCAAATTAACGTGAACATGTAGAAATGTTCCATCCTAACGTTGATTTCAAACTCTGATAATCCCCTTTATCAGTTCATATTCCGTTTGATGATATGAATAAAGAATTATATCACAGAATGTACTTATTCCCATGAATTACTGAAATATGATCTCCGCACTGCTCTAATGTCCACATATTAAGTACTGTATGTCAACCAATGTTTCTGTATCCTCGACAGACGGCGGTGCAGTCAGAAGGGAGCCGGAGAGCCGTAATTACCTTCCAATAAATCAATGATTAATTAGTCTTACAGTACATGTCGTCACCGCGGTTGCACCGTGGGACTGTGCAGAACACAATATTCAGAGCTGATTCACAACTCTACTGATGCAATAAGTTCTTCAATTATCCAGGTGCCGCTGGCTGAGTTTACGACACTGTCGTTAACCTCATTATTCGATAATTAGATGTGGGTTTTTAGGGGCAACATGCAGCACCAGTGGCAGCAGGTCCTGGTCTGAGTGGTGTCGGTGCTGCACGTTAACTTCATGAAGCAAATTCCTAATTTGTGATATTGGGCTATGTGAAATAAACTGAATTGAAATAATCTGAATTGAATGTACTTGTTTTCAAATTCATGTTTTGTGAGAAAAACAATTGACCACAAACACAATGTTGTTGGGTTAAACAATGTAACATGAGCTTTAGATAACTAAACTACATTGTTAGGTTAAACCAAAGTTTGATTAACTATCAATGTACCGTTCATAAAGTGTTTCCCTTGCGTTGGTTGAGCATTCTGTTGATCACACTTCTGCACCATCAAGCCTCTAAACAGCCGGCAGAAGCTGAGGCAGAACTTTGCTGCACTGTACATACACTAGGTGCAATGACGATGATGATAATCATGCAGAGCTGCCTCGGATCTGCACCTTATCACAACCATCGGATGCATTCTCAGCTTGTTCAGCTGATTTTAAATGCTGAAACGAATAGTATCAGAAGTATGTTTCCCTGTAATCACAACAACTCCCTTCAGTGATCTTTTTAAATAAATCCTCTCTCCCTTACTGGTGGTACCCTGGCTAACAAGTGCCCTCTCCACGCTGCGGTGTTAATGAGTTTCCCAGGGTTGTGTACACAGCCTGCTTCTATCTTTGGAGCCACACCTTGGAGGCCAGAGGCCCTTATCTCTCCTGCATGATGGGATCACATAGCTCAGCTTGATGAGATTAACACAAAGAGTTACTGATGAATGGTGATTGTTTGGTATAATATGTGGGAATACAGACGCAGTGCTGCAGTAAGCAATAGAAATATTAAAGAAAAACAATAGAGCTCAAAGGAAAAATATTGTCAAATTCCGCCAGCAAAAATGCAGATGTATGTTTTGTGGCCACACTTTTGAAGTAACCGTGAGCCTCGAAAGTCAAAAGACAGCCGGCAGGATTTTCTCAAATATTTCTCCTAAGACTACGCGTACAAATCCGTCTCGTCTCATACAGATTGATTTTAGAAAGGTTGAATAGCGAAAAAAACACATGATATGAGAAAAATCTCCGTCAGATTTCAAAGTGAAGAGGTGCAGAGCAGAATGCATGCTGCCTCTCACAGAGCGCTATGGAGGACAACAACAATAGAGGAGGGCAGACTAAGTATCCACTATTGTCCGTTGTAGACTTACATTGTTACATGAATAATTTCAGAATAACGAATGTGAATGTTAACTTTTCACCTTTTTCAACGAGTAGGTATAAAGCAAAGCAGTTTGCTCCCATTAGTAAATTACAAAAATGTGCTGTAACGTGTGTATGAATAATTGCTTCATAAGTATCTGGAATATTTCAAAGCTATTTGTTTTGCAGCCAGGAATCGGTAAGCTAATTCAATGTCATATGTGTGATATATGACGCAGCTAAGTACCATCTATCCAAATACTGTCTCTATAAATACAGCTAAATGACCTTCTGTAACCTCTTGGAGATGGTTTCCTTTTCAGCAGATTATGGCTTGAGGAAGATGTCAAATGTCTTTCTCCACTCAACAAATGTTGATCTATTATTTCAATATTGCTTCGGGATGGCAAAGTCAGACCGACTGTGTCCACCACTTTGGTCCTAACTGAAATAACAATGCAATGACACTTTATGCAGATATTCATGGCCCTTTAGTGCCACCAGCAGGTTCACTTTTGTGGTTTTGAATGAAATGTCTCAACAACTTTTAGACAGATTGTCATAAAAGTATGCTGATTAGTAATTACTTCCCTGACTTTCATCTGGCCCCACCATGAGGTCAAAAGATTACATTTTTCCAATACATTTTCCAAACTGATGTATTTACATATATAGTAGCAGATTATTGTGTTAAGTGAACACTCAATTATTGCACGAAAGATGCCTTGTGCTAAATATAGGGTTTTTCTTCATTCTTCAGAGCTCGCAACAACTTCATGGTGTGAATGAAAGGGCCATCTTCTTTAACATGATTGGAGGCCATTGGAGGTAGGGCAGAAACTAGCTTCAATTAAAAAATCTAGGGAATGAAGCTGTACCCTGAATAAGTGCATCAGGGGCCATCCTGCACGATGATAGCAAGAGGTTATTTTCTTTCAGGGAAATGGTTCAAATGGTAAAATCGCACACGGGGCAAGAGGCACAATACATTTTAATTTATATGTGGGTGTAAATACTAATTCTGGATTTTGGTTCTTGTAGCTTTCAGCACAGTGACCAGGAAATTGTCTCCATTATCAAACCTTTTCTCGATTTCTTTGCCAATGTCGGCATCTGGTAGTTTAAGGACCTCTCAGGTTGTTGCAGCGTCATCCATCAGGGACAAGTAATGATTGTGTATGATTTGTACAGAGTAACATGACTTTTTATACTTGATACATCTTTAAAGCCATTGCTTTATTGTAATCATTTGCTACATGTGCAGTGCCAGTTGGGAAACGGCCGGTTGCTTGGCTACTAAACATCTTCGCTCCCTTGGGTCATGAGCACACCTGCCATCCAACCCAGTACAGCCAAAGCATGGACTAGAGGCTCTGTTACACACTTTGACGCAATACTGGGTTGCACATTGTTGCATCCCAGGAAAAGAAACGTTGTTCAGGTTTGACAGTTTCTTCTGACTTTTGCAGTCTTTATATCTCCTGGGTCATGATATCAACAGTATATTTGTAGGTTTAGCTACGAATGCTGGTTGAGAACAGCCTGAAATAACACACTATTAATAAATATATCCTGTAGCTCTGAAGAGCTCACACTCTATTGTCCTCAACAATTCATCTGCCCAGTGCAAAGTTGATCGGATGAACGGGTGTTGAGAAAATCAAAGGACAGACATATGGAACGAGACTCGTCCCATTATAGTTAGATAGGAGAAGTAATTTACTAGTTTGTATTGTCCATCGAACATTTTGAAATTGGCTCCCTCTCTTCAAAATGCTGCCTCATAGTATTCATTGCAGTCATTTGAATTATATCTGCCTGAGCAACGTCGATAAAAAACTATTCCACCTCTGTACCAGAATCTGCTCACAACAATAGAAAATGCTGAAATAGTGAAATGAAAAGTGCTGTGCATCAGCAGTTGAGCACCAGGCCATACAGAACTGATCGGCCTGATTATCGTGTCTGAGCGCATTCACTCAACACGCACAAACAATCCTCCATCTCCATCTCCACCGGGTAAACACCACGTTAAAGGAAAACCGGCAGTTGCTGGGCCACAAAACTCACTGTTTGTTTTGTGCTATTGCCATTTTAGAAGAGGACATGCTGATGGGGGCTCAGAGTGCTGATCCTCAATGACGCCACCATTGAGGTGGGATTTATTCATTTTTTTGCCAAACCAATAAATCCCAATAAAGGATATACATTAACTTTAATCACTGTGGGACATATGTGGGATATGAATGGGAAAAAAGTCTTTTAAAACAACAATGATTTGTACTGTATTCTAAAAGAAATAGTATTCCTGTCAAGTTTTGGGGTTTATCCACGTATCAAAGTGGGATGCTCGGGGCTACTCTGCTTCTAAAGGGTTTGAAGGTTGGTGTCATTTCTATCCCCTTTGCAAAAGTAAGGAAGTAAACAACATGTTTAACATATAATGCTGTGTTCACACAATGACTCGATTACATACAAAGACACCGTGTACAAACAATAACGAGGCTGTCGTATATATATATATATATATATATATATATATATATATATATATGTTTTATATACATTAGATGACGTTATTTTGAGTGTTGATGGAGCAGCTACAATGTTAGCACAGCCTAGCACCGATCGACCAAAGCTCCGTAAGTATTTTAAAAGTTGTTTGCTTGTCATTTTGCGACGAGAACTAACAAAACATGAATTCATGACTTAACACATGACTTAACAAACCGGCATCATTGTGTAGCTATTTCAGCATCCCTTTTTATTATTTATTGCAATTAAATCACAGCTAAATCTGTTTATTTTGGGTTCATACAGATGTAGTAAACGTGTGGCTTGCTAGATACAGTGAATACAGGTCGATCGTATGAACCCAGACAAGACAATGTTTAGTTTCCCGTGGTAGCTGGGACTTTCCAAAACGTGTATGAAGCAGCAATAGTAGTTATTTCTACCACGGTTGATGTCGGAAATAAGTGGTTTAGTTGACAACAGTTTCCATGGAGATAAGCCACTCCTCCTCTCCGGCGCAGATTAAGTGAATGACGCAAATAACCACAAATGATCCCACAAGTTAACTCCTGCAACTAAGGAAATGCAAAAATTTGCTTCACGTTTGGTGTGAACGCAGCATACCAGCGTTGTCGCTACTGCGGAGTGAAGCTAATGGGGAAGTGTCTTAAAGCTGCATTCTCTCTACTGACCAGCAGGGGGCGATTCCTCTGGTTGTATAGAAGTCTATAAAAAATGACTCTATTTCTCTCTTGATTTATTCCCTCAGTAAACATTGTAAACATGAGTTTATGGTCTCAATCTCTAGCTTCAAGTCTTCTTTAATACAGCGTGATGTTCATTTAGTAAATGATGGTCATTTAGAGTCAAACAGACCATAAAGAGGAGTATGCTTTAGGGCGGGGCTAGTGTGATTGACAGGCCACTGCCTCTACCGGAGCCGTATATGGCGTCTCTAAATCCGCATTCCAAACTATGGAAACTTATGTTCACCGGTTGCAAAAGGTCGATATGGTGAAGACCATAATCATAGATGGCGACAGCCCAAACCAATGGGTGACGATGAGCACGCCCACTTCTCATATACAGTTAGAGCTGTGTGCACACAGCCAATCCCGGCTGTATGGTCTACAGCTGCTGCTGTAGTGAGACAATCACACATTGCATTAAATGGACCAACGCTTGAGGTGACTGGCTGTGAGCAAAACAATGCAATTAGCAATTGTGTTGGTCTATTGCAGGTTTTTCTTGCCTAGAGAAGACTCGATATAACTTAGTACTGGGTTATTACTGCTATAGTCTACTGATATCCAGCCCTGGTGATGACCCTACCTAGATTCTGAAAGGTTAAATTAAATGTCTGTTGTCTAGTGGGCACTTGGCCTTACCTGCTGGGAGCCAAGAGTGGCTGCCAACCCCATCCAAGGCCCTCGGATGGGGTTGATGCAGTTATTTTTTTTTCTGGGGCCAGCTTGTCTCATAAGCCAGCTGAACCTCACCCATGAGACTTGGCTGGACTTGAGGGGCTAGTTTAAGAGTCTAGCAGCCTGGGAGTGCAGCTGCGTGTGACAGCAGGAAGGGTAAAAGTTTCTGCGAGGAGAAGCTGGAAGAAACAGCCACAGCCGGAAGTAGTTGAAGCAGAGCAAATACTGATTGCTTTGACTGATTTAGACCGTCGACTTCTTCCCCCCGTTTGCAAATGTAAGAGGGAAAAAAGGATTGCTTTGTTGAGTGTGACTGCAGGTTTGGCTTGGTGGGTGCATACTGTATATACAGCTCACATGAGTAAGTGAGTGATTAGTGAAAGTCCACAAATACACCCGGGCTACTATTTTATAAAGTACAATAGTACTTTATAAAACCCCTTCTAATTGGTTTCTAAATGACACATGAGTGGTGGTGGTGTGTTGAGCAACAACTGCATGTTTTATATTATGCTCATGTATTGTGCCAGTTGACAAACATTGATTAATGTGTTCCCTATTGTGCCATACAGGGTTGTGAATCATATTATACAGGTAAGTGTTATTGATAATGCATTAGCAGATTGCTCACTTGAGTTAATCTGGTGTTAGCCCGTAACTGTCTTAATCTGGAGGTGATTAGGATGTCTGTGTGCGTCATGGGATTGAATATTTAATCAGACTCAATGTAAAATAATAAATAAAAGATTGATATTGTATTGTGAGTATTATTAGGGTTAATATTATGATTATTGGCATGATTATATTTGGATTATTATCATTTACATTATTATTGTTGTTTTTATTATTAATGACAATAATAATAATATTTAGTAGAATAATGATGATTGTTAGATCAGACTGCAGCATTTTATAAACAAAAAAAGCAAGTTAATTTCGTAATACATTTACATTAACGACTTCATACTCACAGCACTGATATCCACATCAACATATCTTAGAATAGAGCTTTTTTTTTTTTCATTGCTTATTTACTAGTGAAAATAAGAGAAAGTAATGAGCACATTGTCATAATGTGAGCTGTTGAATTGGATTGCATTGAACAGGTTTATTTGTGTTCACCCCCGTGCCATCTGTCATTGTACTCTCATTGTGAATCATCCAATGGCCTCCAAGGACTGATTCACTTTAATGAGCCGAGTGCGACATTGATGATTATTGTCTCGTTTACTGATGATTTCAGCCATGGTTTCGGCAATCGAGCATGATTTTGTGCACATGTGCACACCCTCCGAAAGCACTCTCCTTCTGAAGTGAACGTACGGGCGCTCTCGCTTTGCTTTCGACTCGGCTTCATTGGAAGCATCAAGCGGAACAGATGTGTGTTTCCATTTAACAAGCGGCAGAAAACAGCTTGAATAGATGAGCATGCAGGAACAACATGTTGCGTTTGATAGATCCTCCTTATTAATGTTTGTTTAAAAATACAGTGCAACGCTGAGTACATGACATGTAGAAAAGATGGCAGGCAGACCAGATTCTCCTGATCGGGTGAACAGGAACAACTGGAGCTGCCTCGGAGTAAATATCTGGTGCTTTGATAAAAAGTCGAAGAGCGGGACAACTTAGCAACAACTGCGGAGGTGGTGACACCGTTGAGAAACTACAAATACAATCTACAGTTTAAATCGATGACATTATGGATGGATTTGACAGCGATGGTTTTGGTCTCAACTTCAAAGGAGAGGGGTTTCTGCTCCAGGTCTGACTCACGCCTCTGATTGGTTTCTACAAACAGACAACACATGATGTCACATAAACAAAGTGGAAATACTTAGAACTGATGAAAATAAACCTATAGGATGATTACATTGTGTCTTTTGTTTAGCTTCACCGGACGGTTAAACGGTGACGAGTCCGACAGGGAACGAGGAGAGGGAGGGAGGGGAGTGACAAAAAGGCCCCGATGTTCGGTGTTTTTATGTTTAGTAAAATGTAAAAAATCTTTTAAAGTAAAACATGAAATGTGAATACAGAGTTGGGAAAAATAAAAATGTGCACAAAGACGAAAAAGACCCGCCAAAATAGAAAGAGAAGCAGCAACATTAAAGTCATGTCATCAACAATTGTGTTACACAGAAGGTGTGAGGTCATAAAAACTAGGGGGAAAAAAAATCAAGTCCTATTTTGACGTCCTACAATAAAACAGTATGTAGCCAACTGGGCAATAAATAGAGAGAAGTGTATACTGTTCTAACCAGTTTAGTATGTAAATCGAATTGCCACTGCTTTCCAAACACGTTTCCTCCAACATGTTTGGAACCCTTTGGCAGTAAATCGACACCCTAAACGACAGGATTAGGGGCTCAACTGGACCGGTCGGACACCGGTCATGGACACAGTCTCAGTTCCTCAGGTCCAAGTGGACGTGAGGAGACATCTGGATGGTACGGTGAGATGATCTTTGGCGTTTCAACTGAAAACAGAGACACATGCAGTCACGAGCATTGTCCCGTTGTTGTCTTCGTCCTCATCATGTGCACATTGGAAACAATTGATTCACAGAATTCAGAGCAGACCTCCTCACAAACCGTACGGGAAGGTGCCGTATTTTGAATGCATGCAACCCAAGACAGTATCTCTATGCCCGTCAGGCCCATCGGGTCTGAGAGCCTCGGCATGTGGAGGGGCGGGACAAAGCTGCTGTGTTAGGGAATGAGACCGGGCTGCACACCCTGCTCATTGGCTGGGGCTTCCACCACCACGTGGGGTCCCAATGCTCCTCACTCACGGTGGGAAGAGTCCTGAACACGGCAAAATAATATGAAGAGAGAAAATACAGATAGATGTTAGATCTATAGAGATACTAGGCGGCAACATCCGGTTCTGCCGAGTGATGCCAATGTGGAAGTGTCTTAAAACTTGCATTATCTCTAACAGCAATCAGGGTTCTTCTTCTACTCTTCTGGTTGTATAGAAGTCTATAGAAAATGACTCTACTTCTCTCTTGATTTATTCCCTCAGTAAACATTGTAAAATTAGTTTATGGTCTCAATCTCTAGCTTCAAGTCTTCTTCAATACAGCATGATGTTCATTTAGTAAATTATGGTCCATTGAGAGTCAAACAGACTATAGAGGAGGGTATGCTTTAAGGCGGGGCTACTGTGATTGACAGGTCGCTGCCGCTTTTAGAGCCGTACACTACGTCACTGAAAACCAATGGGTGACGTCACGATGATTATGTGTACTTGTTATACAAAGTCTATGGTAGATAGAGACACCACAACCCTCTTCTAGAGGGTCATAAGTGATGATGGAGAGGGATTACGTTGTATCAGTTTATACTTTTTTTTTTCAGGAAATTGTTGCATATTATAACTTAAAAATAATTAGCTATTAGCTATTTTCCCATATTTTTGTGTCTAAATGACCAATACGGACAACAATTTCCAAAAATGTGTCCAGTATTGGAACGAGCTAAACGAGCTGGAAGGCCCAATGTAACTTTATGTCCACTAAAAGATTGTTATTATTTATAACGTGTATAATATTAGTGTCTGACAACATAATGGAAAGGACCCCTACAGAGAATAAATGTGTTACCTTTAGCTTAAACTGTTTGTTATTGTGTGTCTCGCTCAAGGTGAATTCTCGCACTGTAGATTGAATATCAGGCAGCAATAAGTCCCACATTTTTACAGCATTCATCCTCTGTGGTGAATGGCCATTCTCCAAGCTGCGTGGCCTTGCAGCATCTCTTTCTCTCTCTCTCTCTCTCTCTCTCTCCCCTCCTCCGCTCTTTAACTTGTAGTAGCACTTCATCCGTAAACACGAATACACACGACAAATCAAAATTCAACTCGAAGTCCTCATCAACGTGGACAAAATCCCCACGAATATTCAGACGTGGCAACACAACACTAAGCTCCACTTTCAGTCCTCCAACACAACCAACTCATCACCTCGTCACATGTCAGATGTTCCCTCGAGTGAAACTTATATGACGACCGATACTTATAATGACAATTGCGAGTGGCAATAAGCATTTGAAGCGGATGCACATTGGCGGTGCCAAAGTGCACGGCTGTGATTACATTGCATGTGAGCGTGTGCCGTCTTCAGCGCTCGCCCTCAACACCGGACCAGTTGGTTCCCACTAGTCACTCAGACAGAAATATCTAAGTTACCCTTTGACTTAATGAGGCTGCTGTGGGAAGCCAACAATAGCACCGTTACTTACCTGCATGTCTTGTAAACATATTCATTTGCAGTGGTTATAAGGGAAATTAACTCTAGCAGCAGGTGCAGAAGTAGATGTTAAGTGGAAATAATGAGCTTGCTTTTTCCACTTCTGTCCGTTTATTGTTGAGAGAACATACAGTGTGTACCTTAGTAAAGGATGTTTAAGTGGACTTTCATAAAGGCATCTCCAGTAAGACATATGTCGACAGAAATCTAAGAGTAATATCTATATCAATACAATTTAAACAACCACGGCATCATCCCAACCGTCACGTTATTTAATGAATAGAGAATATATCATACCTGATATTACATTCAATGTAATACCACTGAGGAGTATGACAATCAGCATTTGCAGAGCATGGTGGTGAAAACACCAGTAGCCTACTACTTATTTATACTTTAAATATTTTCCTCATTGTCATAAAATCCCAAGAAATAAAAAAAATATTGAATCCAGCAAAAAATTCTCACAAATGAAACATGTGAATTCCTTCTCATATTTCCAAAGCTGGTGCCCTCCAGCTCGGTCAATGTTGGCTTTAGCTCACTGACTCTGCAGAGATTCGTTATGTGCATGTGGCCTCATGTCCATTTCAGTTCATGAACTGTAAACCTCCAGCATAGCCCCAAGCCAAACACTAGAGCCAGCAAAAACATATGCAAGCAGAATAATAATAATAATAATAATAATAATAATAATAATATTAAGAGGTTCTCACCTGCTTGACATCATATCCCAGAAGAATGTAGTTCAAATCTGGAGAAACTGCAAACTTTGATGCCTTAAAAGTCACCTGTGGGAAGAATAAGAGGTGGATGCGATATCTTAAAATGAATAATTCCTGAGACACACACAAAAGGAGTTCTCAATGCAACGCAGACATCGCTCTCCAAAACCAAGATTGGCGTAACAAATCACAGTGAAAGTTGAGCTGACCTTAGCAGGGTCAATACCTGCCGAGGGGAGGGCTGGGTTGCCATAGTAACAATGAGACATGATGCTCTCAAAGAGTAGAAAGCAGAAAATACAATGTTGCATACAATAAAAAAATGTGAGATCATTGTAATTTAATATTCTTTAATAAAACCAGTTTAATAAAAAACTGGTGTCATCTTGTTAATGTTAGATTTGTACTTCATAAAGCTTTATGAACCCCAGTAGAAAAGAGGGAAACCTTCTCAATGCACTGGAAACATAGCTCACGCTTTAAGAAACAAAGACACACTCACAAATGTTGTGTTCTTCAGCAGGAGCTCTGTGTCGTTGCTCTGCGTGCTGACTTTCATAATGTCTCCATCCCAGCTTCGAAAGATGATCTCCTCATCTGAAAGTATAAACAGGCGTGCTCTTAGTACTGCGTGTCATATCATCATATTTGTTTATTGTTTCTAAAGGGTTTGAGCATTTGAATGAGCAATGATGTTGATAGATTGACCCTGCACCAAGAAACAATTGATTTGTGGTCGACAGAATTCTAAATGGGTCAACCCATTGTTATGTGATTATTGTTTTTGTAGGAAAAAGAAAAAAAAAGTAAAATCCCAGAGTAAATGAGTAAAATGTCATGTTTCTTTGCACGCATGTTGAAATTAATTTAAAAAACGGAGATTTCTCGACAAGAGCGGTCACAGTGATGGTATGCAGTCTTGACTGCATTCACCTCCATTAACTTTAAGCGATTCACAATAGTGCATGTGTTGCCGTGGCAACCTCAGCCACATGGATTTGCTGTCATGCGGGGCTCAAAAGTGTGCATTATTTACGAGGCCACTTGATGTGATTTGCATACAATCGAAAAGCCACCCGACCACTGCTGGCATCTGGAGCTCTATATGAGACCGACGAATAAACAAGGATGTGTTTTCACTTCACAGCTGATGTTTTCAGATCGATTGTTAGAGCGTTGTGTTCGGAGAGTTCACATTCAAAAGACACATTTAACATCTTTGAGATGTTTCTCCAAAACTCTGGATTGTGTTCACTGACATCATCATTCAATGGTTATTAGACATGTTTCACAACATATTGTACATTCATGAATTACCCCCTCTGACTTTGCCGATCCCCGACTCTGTGTTCTTGAGTGAAACATCTCAACAGCTATTGGATGGTTTGACATCTGGTGCTCACGTCCAGGCCTCGCTCAGGATGGAGTGTAATCAATTCAATTTCAATTCAATTCAATTCGATTTCAATTCAATTCAATTCAATTCAGTTTATTTTGTATAGCCCAATATCACAAATTACAAATTATCCTCAGAGGGCTTTACAATCTGTACACATACGACATCCCTGACCTTTGACCTCACATCAAATCAGGAAAAACTCCCCAAAAATAACCTTTGACAGGGAAAAAAGTGAAGAAACCTTCAGGAGAGCAACAGAGGAGGATCCCTCTCCCCGGATGGACAGAAGCAATAGATGTCATGTGTACAGAATGAACAGCATTTACAAAGTTACATAAACACATTACATGAATATGACAATGTAATCCCGTTCATGATCCCTTCACTTTTCATCGAGCGCCATCATCGGGGCAAATGTTAACGCACTAGCACACTACTAAACATCAATATGTTAACATTGGTATTGTGAGCACATTTCAGGATTTTGGCCTAAAATCAGCCCCAAGGAACCCGCCGGCATGGCTGCAGACAAGCCTAGTTATGAAAATCTTTTCATAATATATTCAGCAATATCTGTGCATACCAACCATAGTATGGTTAAATCTCGGATTGTAATAATTGTGGTCATGGCAGACTATGGATAAGGATAAAAGCTGAGGAAAGGTAGCTTGATAATATGAATTGATAAAATGCAAACTCTGCTACTCAAGCCCTTCAGCTTATTTTTCATTACTTTCAGAGTCGCGACACAGAGGAGAGCACTACTTTCTGCACTGAGACTGAGTTGTTATACTAAAATCTTGACTAATTTGAGGTATTGGTCCTTCCGGAAAGGAGAAAAATGCCTCAAGTGGATCTAACGGAATTCCTCTGTTGATCATATTGAAAGCCTACATCTAATATTCTTGGGAGGGGTTGAAATCGACTCACGAGAAACACGCGCAAGAAAATGATTAGAGAACGATAGATGCCGAGGATGCCCCTGAGAGAAGAGTGTAAGACAAGAGAGACGAAAACAACAATAATAAAGACTCATTTAGGAGGATCTGTCATAGGCAGCTGGGCTCAGGGAGATTACACTTCAACTTCCAACAGTGGAAACAATGACAGAAGTGCCTGCAATAACTCCATTGTAATCCCGAAACAACATTACAGTCCAGAGAGGCCGGAAATTCCATTAATGCATTTGACAGGTCTAAATCATTTCAGGTCCCCATCTCATGTAAATGTCAATGAATACGCTCTTAAGGCATCAATCTCAGACAAGAGGGCTATAAACTAGCACACACTCAAAACACTTGAGAGTATTATGACAGGAAAATGAATATGATAGACAGATGGATTGCTTGTTTTCAACAAGAATGGGAATCTTCAAAAGGGTTCTTGTCATTTAGAAAGTGCATCAAACCACAGTCCTCTCTGCATATTGTATATGCAGGGCATGTATCAAATCGATGATTGTATAAAACATCTCACAGCAAATGTAATTGAAAAATGGGGCTACTGTCCTCCTGAGTTGACAACAGTTCCATCTATAAACCCTCCGAGGATAAAGGTGACACGCAATCTCAGCTGTGATTAAAAGTGTCTCAGCTATCAGATGGTTTGTCTCCGTTCTTTAATGCCAAGAATTAAAGGAAATCTCCCGTTATGATGCTGATGGTGCTCTTACCCAACCGATGGCAGGTGGGATGAAGAAAAGAGTTTTAGATAACAGTTTTGAAGCCTCGAGTTCGCAGTTTTCATCAGTTTTGTTACCAGAAATAACACGAGAGGGTTGAGAGTTCAATAATGGGACCAACATCATGCAATTAACTTTGATGAAGTGAAAACGCACTGTGATAGGGTTAAAGTTCTAACTCCCTGCTGTAGAGACCAAACATAGAGACTCTTGTAAGTCTCCCAACTCTTTGGACATGCAATGATAAAGCGTTGCTATGGCTATATTGATATCTTCATTATGTGGCTGTGTGATTGCAGGTTTGAACATTGGAGTTAGGAGTTATGTTCTGACCCTTAATACATTTAGGATGTTTATTTGGTCCTGATAAGTCCATAGCACTGAACTGTAGAGACCTTGAGTGACAGCTTTCACTTTACACATGGTCCTTTGATTGTTAACCTAAACTATATACGGATATGTGCAGCTTGAAGTGAAGAAAACTAAAAAAGGTACATTTAAAAGTACAAAGTACACTTCTGCTTCGGTTGGGACCACGCTATCAGCTATAAATGCTGTATCAGCGCATACAGTGATTGGACGGCCTTATTACACTGATTTTTCTTTTTGTCCGTGCATTTCATTCATTGATTGCTCTCAGGATGTCATTTTTTACAAAAAAATAGCAAACGTGTTTTTGAAGAAGATAACCAACCCTTCCTTTGAAGGAATACGTCACCCACAAAATTACCATTTCATTACTCCACCCCCATGTTATCTTGAACTTTTGAATAAAACTGTTTTTTTTCCGCCTCCACAGAGAACGAAGAATCCAAAAATGGAGAAAGGTCTTAGTGAATTTAAGTAAATGTGTGTGTGTAGGTGTGTGTGTAGGTGTGTGTGTGTGTGTGTTTTTTGCTGTTGTGAAACGCGGCCCCCATTTACTTCGATTCATCAAGACTTTTTGTCCTTTTTTTCCTGATCATGGTTCATCGAGGAGGCATGCAAGCAAAACACACGAGCTGAGTAACTAATATACAGGTAGATGCTTTGTAGGTAAAGTATTTCTTTAGTGCAAGAGCATAAAAAAGAATAATGATAAGAAATACTTCATTCTGGTGATTACATCGGTTTAAACAATGTACAATGTTTTGTTAACCTAAAGCTGCATTAATCAATATTTTTAATATCAACAATTGATTTTATGTAGTATAGAATACTCATTTCTGCAGATATACTGAGCTTTTTAGCTTTTTGTTTGGCTTCTCATCAAATAAAATATAAAATATCAATTTACAAGAATCAAACTGCCAAGAATCGACAACTATTTCGCACACGGATTGCGAGGATGACAGAAACACAGCAAACTGACAGAACTGTATCCTGTGCTGTAAAAACCATTCAGATATGTCATTCCCTTCAATAACTGCACATCAAAGGAGATATAGGTTGTTTGGGAGAATCCAGCAAAGACATGAAGAAAGCTTTCGGAAGGTTCCTCGAGGACTTGTGTTCCCGTCCTCCAGAGACATGCGAGACGTGTGCGAGCATTCGAGGGGAGCACATGTGAAAAGTCGAGTATTCAGAAGTGGAAAGCTAAATGAGGAGCCGGCCTCTGCACACACCAACACGAAGAGCTGAAGTCACCATTCAGCAGAGAAAGGAAGAAGAAGAGCACCATTCCACTCATGGTGTCTGAAGGAGAAGAGTCTCGTGGATGAGCATTCGGATGGTGACTCACACATCTCTGACTCTGACCCCAGCCTGGAAACACACTGATATGGCTCTCTGCACTCACAGTGCACATGGAGGCGAATAAATGATATTGTTTTATTGTTACATACTGCAGTTCACGTTGATATTTTTATTCTTCTCTAAATTCAATCTGTAACATCTGTGATTCACATCAGGAACTTCATATCACACAGACTGTGCTGCACATAGATGTTTGAGTGATCACATGTAAGAAACTGAGCTTTGGCGTCGGAGGAAAGAAATAAGACTATTAAGTCATACTTTAAAAAAAATCCACAGAAAAACCCGGTTTTGTTGTTTGACACAGTTGGAAAAAGTTCCATAATGATTCACCTCTTATATGGTTCTGTTGAGGTACTGCAGCACTTGGTTAAGGCCAGAGAAACATTGTGGTCTTGATTAAATTCAGAAAAAGTTGCGTTAATTAACATGTTCTCCAAACCTTGATCTTTCTCCGACGTTAACTAAAGAGATTGTGTTGGCTAACAACAGACAGGCCTCAGGATGTGAACCCTGGTCTCTGGTTTCTCAGGGTGTGTACAACACCCAAAACCTATTCCCAGGACTCTGTTGCTGTACCTACAAGCAGCGCTTGATACGCTTGAGGAAAAGGCAGCTGTCTCTCAAACAAAAGTTCAACATGCCACCAAATTCAATTTGAAAGCTTTTGATGTTCACAAAATGACGTGTAAGTGCAGCTGATGTGCTGTGTTTGTATGTCTGGACACTTTAAAGGTTAGTCATGGGGCAGAGTGTTTTACTCCAACCCCTGGGACTCTGGCTCAGGCCCTTGCTTGAGAATGACTGCCGAAGATTAATAGTAAATATATATATATATATATATATATATATATATATAATATAATAGCAGCTGCCCTCGATGGACTGGCGGCCTGTCCAGGGTGTCCCCTGCCTTCGCCCTATGTCAGCTGGGATAGGCTCCAGCGCCCCCGCGACCCTAATGAGGATAAGCGGTATTGAAAATGGATGGATGGATGGATAATAGCAGCAGTTTTTAATCAATCAGACCTCTCCACACACAATGCTCTATGCAGTGGCGGATTTAGCAAATTGGGGGCCCAAAGCGAAGGTATGTATGGGGCCCCCCCATCCGATCTTTAAAAGAGAAGGAAAAAAGATTTTACCGACTGAATGGTGAAAAAAAAAAAAAACTTCCCCTTTAAACCCTGCATACACTTCTTTACTCCAAAATGAAGATGGAAAGCAGAGAACACACAAAGTGTAGCACTACACAAACTAATAGTCACGATGGAACCGAACAGAGAATAAAGTTTCAGATAACACCTGTCTTTGCCAAAATGCCAGGAAAACCAGCACTGTTTATTGTGTGTGTGTGTGTGTGTGTGTGTGTGTGTGTGTGTGTGCGTGTGTGAGAGTGAGTGAGTGAGTGAGTGAGTGAGAGAGCTGTACCTGTAAAATGATAATGATAGTAATAATAAAAAACATTGTCACCAACTAACAATATGGTCTATGAACAAAATTAGCTTCTTTCTTCTATCGTGAAGTGAGAGGATACCAAAAAACAACAGCAGTCCATCATTGGGATTAAGAAATATGATTTTTTGCATTGTTAAATGATTACCTTCTCTCTTTTGTGTCTGTCCCTTCCTTTCTCTCCCTCGTGTTTCTCTTCCTCCGTATGCCTGTTTTTACTCTTCCTCTCCTCCTTTTTCTGCTTTTCTCCTGTTCTTCTTTATGACTGTGTTAGTGCTGAGTGTTCCATCTGCTTTGGTCTCTGTCCCTTACTCTCGTCCTCCCTCTCTTCTTCCTGTATTTGTTTGGTCTCTCATGTTAACACCAATCTTACTCTAGTTCTGCTCATAGCACTGGGCTAGGGCTATGAGCAGAACTAGGCAGTTGACTCAAAGCCCCATCATCGACGTCATCGTTGTCAACGTCGTCAATAACAATGTGGGTGACAGTGGGCGGTCCTCTTCATTGTCTCGTTATCCTCACCTAGCGCCACTTCACAGCTAGCTGCTGCTGTAGCGGCGTGTTCAACGCTGTGGGCGTTCCTGCCTGTATCCCCAGTAGCCGTAAAAAGTGTGTCATCTTTGGCAGCGTTTCTAAATATTTATCGGCGTCTTTTCTTTTTTTTCTTTTAATTAAGCTGCTTGGATAACTTTGTTTCATTTGTGCTTTTATTCTTGTCTTCTGAATCGTCTCTGTGTAACTTCCAGTCCTCCTGTCACTCCGGTCACTATCGTTACCGTTACGGACTAGTCCATTTCATGGTGAAAGTAGGGGTGTAGGGCCACGACAGATAACCATGAACTGGACATTTTAACTACTACTTCAACGTATTTCTTAAGAATATGAATACAATTGACCCTGCTTTTGAAGCGTTCATGATGATAAGGGGCTTTTTCTTTTCTTTTTTAGGTTGGTTGGGGGCCCCCCTACTACGACCACTGGTAGGGGGCCCCAAGCAGCCACCTACCTATGCCTCTATGTTAAGACCGCCTATGGCTCTATGTTGACAACTTCAGACTGTATTCAGGTTGCCTGTAGAATGAGTGTAGTAACACAATTCATGCACCAGATGGAGACAGACCGTATTTTGACAGGCGCTTGCAGTGTATTGTGCATATGTTCCGACACGTCATGAAAATGAGCCATTAGTTGCATTGATATGTCCTCGAACACAACTTTTGATCTCAAAACAGCAACGGTAAAACGTGATTTATGGTTATGGCTGTTTTATTCCCGTCTTCGGCTGCTAGTTCAGTGAGATTCAGTCGTTGTGTGGTGCGCTTTGAAAGTGGCATATTGTCTGTTTGGCTAGCATGACGTAGCAAAACTGCTGGCATTGTTTGTCTCCTTCCTCAACTAGGAGAGACAAATGAGAAGAAACCCGGTGACCACCACAATTAACTATTGTAAAGAATAAAATACCTTCATGAAGGTTTATTTACCATGACCATGAACAACCACTGCTGTCATGTAGAAAAAAAACACATGTGACAACTTTTCATAAAACTTCATAATTATGGACAGTGTTAGCGGCTATGTGAATTCAGCTTTGTGACAGATTTACCACTGATCCACTTTGCATCAGGATCATGTATTTGGAAGTTTCTTTGAAAGAGGTCATCCAGTGTCAACTGTGAACCGAAGGGTTTACCACCATCATCTACAGAAGGAAAAGAAAAGAACATTTCCTTTACTGTCAATCTTTATTCAACAATCAGACAATAACAACAGACATCAATACAATTTGACTGTTTTTTAAATTTAAAGTCTTAAAATAAAGTTACAAATAAACATATTATAAATCACTTTTTCCACATACAAACACACACAAAACCAAACTGTAATGTTATGAAGGAACAGGCAAAGGATACAGTAATATTATACAAAGACAAGAGGCTCTACTGCATCTGGACAAAGCTTCATGTTTCATGAATGATTGGAATATCAAGTTAAACCACTTAAATACAATCCTCCATTCATCTGTGACCCTGACAGTCTCTTATATCTGTAGGGAGCCTCACCTTTTGACAGCAGAACGATGGACAGACCAATGAGAGAAAGCACTGCCACAATAACCAGCAGGGAGATGCCGATGCCCTTCCAGTTTCTTTCTGGTCCGATAGGTCCTAGGTCCTACACAACAAGGGAGACAAATCGCATCAATCAATCATGTAAATAATGAAAAAACAGCCACACTAAGGAAATAGATTCCCCCAGTACGGCAACCTGCTGAAGTGTCCTTGGTCAAGACACATCACACCAATCGGTGCACTGGTTGACTGAGCCTATGCATAAATCCAAGGTGACACAGAGGGCACAACTTCCCCCTTTGGGCATTGATAAAGTACGTAAATGGTAAATGAACTGTACTTGTAAAGCGCTTTATCTCGTCTTCCGCACACTCAAAGCGCTTTAACACTACATGACATCATTCACCCATTCATACACTGATGGGAGGAGCCACCTGCTCATCAGGACTAACTAAAATTCACACACCGTAGAACAGCTACCGGAGCAATGTTTGGGGTTAAGTGTCTTGCTCAAGGACACATCGACAACCCTGCTCACCACTGAGCCACAGTTGTACGTAAGACTAAAAGCACCCACCGTGTTCAAGTTGCTGAAGCAAAACAGTGTTTGTTCCCTGGCTTCCCTGAACTCACTGTTCGGATACTCTAGACAAAAGGAGATACTATGGAAAAAAGGCCATATACATAAATGTGTGAAGTATCAGAATATTCAAGTCCACCCATCGCTGTCAGAAGAAAAACTAAATATTGATACTTAATACTTTTCAGTTTGTGAGCTGATTATTGTTTGATGGTATCACACTGTGTACAAAATTTAGCAGCAACCCTTTGAATAGTTTTGTAATCCGCTGCTTTCTAAATAAAACCGCTCAATGCCATTGGTTTGAACACTTGGAGGTCTTTCTCTTCTTCTACCTTCTTTTATCAAACCATTCAGCGTGATATTGTTGAACATGATGAGGAAGTAAGAAAGGTGCTGCACAGACAATGCTCTGTAAAAATAAAACGAAAAGGACCACCAAGGTTCTCTGCCCTGCTCGACACCCTGTGAAGTTGGTTGTCACAAATTAGCAGCTGCAAGGACAGCTTCAAGGATCAATACGCACATTGACTGCTCATTGGTCTCTGATGAAATACTTCCAATCCAGGATAGAAAGCTGAAAACCGGCTTGGCGACGGAATCATGATAATATTTCAGGAGTTACAGAGCTGAGTGGACGGGTGATGATGCATGGCTGCAGAGTCCCCTAGCTGTGAACGAGCCATTGCTTGTGATGGATATATGTAACGGCAGGTCCCAATCGGTGGCATCTATAGACAGTAGAGGAATGGACACAGTCACGGTGAGATCACCCATTGGTTTGTGGAATAACGGTTTTGAAGCCTCGAAATTTCATTTTGGCTGTCGCCATCTTGGTGTTTGACTGTTGCCAGAATGTTATTTCTTCAACCAGATGTGTCACAAGAGCAAAGTGAAACCAAATGTGACCAGAATGTGACAATGTACTTTCATGAAATGAATAGACACAGCGAAAGGGTTAACGTTATTAGACAAAAGAAAGACAACTCCCAGATGAGAAAATGCTCTGGTAGAGACCTGTCAATCACCTTGTAGCCCCGCCCTTAAGCATACCCGGCTTTATGGTCTATTTGACTCTTAATGGACCATACTTTACTAAATGAACATCATGCTGTATTGAACAAAACCTAAAACTAACGATTGGAACCATAAACTTGAGTTTACAATATTAACTGAGGTAGTAATCCTGACATTAGACATTGTGTTTTGTTGTATTTTACTTTCTCATCGTTTGATGTCCCGCAGACCCCAAATGCTTTGTGTACAATTATTGACAGTAATTGCAAAATTCACAATTTAAATTGTTATAAATAAGTATTTCCAATATCTATAATATTACCACACATAGGTTAGCACATGATGAAGATGATTCTATTATGGAAAATACCATAAAGCATTGTAATCAGACTGTAACATAAATGTTTCTCTTCTTTCTCCATGAAACTAAACTAAACCTGCTACTTGGAAAAAACCCAGAGGCTTGTGGAGTCGTCGCTGTTTTCACTCTGCAGAACTTGATGAAAGCTTTCACAGTGTGAACGGGACAGAACAATTCTGTGAAGACCAGGTCCATTTCTGGACGCATCTCAAGCTCTTTGTCTTCCTGACATCAATTATGAAGCCGTATTTCAATTGCAGCGACAGAGCGGTGTTATAAATAAATCCATCTGTTTCCATACCCCCAAGCTACCAAAATCCTGTTTGTGTATTTATGGATCTATTTGCTTTCCAAGTCTTTTCATTGGGGGGCAGATTTGACGATAAATATCCTGGAGACTTTCCATCCCCCCTAGTTCTACTCTTGGTGGTGCCCAGCAAACAATGTGGGCTATGTAGATAACTGGCAGACTTTCTGGGGAAAACCTGATCTGATGGAGAGGAGGCATTCATCCCACTTTGGATGGAGCGGGTCTCATTTCTGCAAACATGGCCAAGTTGATTAACGGACTTAATCCATGACAATCTAGAGTTTAGATCAGGAAGCAGAAGCAGAGTTGTAGTCTTAAACCCTTCTCTGCACTTCCATTCGAGCAGTTACCCACCCTTAACCTTAACTCTATAGAGACTGTGTCTGCCCCACGGCCACTTAAATTAATTAAATCAAAAGTAACCAGAAGAGGAGTCATACAAAATAACCTCATACAAGTTATCACCACTATTTCAGCAGTGCAACAAAACAGGATAATTAAATGTGGACACCTAAATATTAGATCTCTGTCATCTCAAGCTGTATTAGTAAATAATTCAATATCAGACAATCACATTGATTTATTGTGTCTTACTGAAACCTGGCTGAGTCATGAAGAATATGTCAACCTAAATGAATCAACTCCTCCAAGTCATATTAATACTCACATTCCTCGAGGCACCGGCTGAAGAGGTGGAGTAGCAGCCATCTTTGACTCAAGCCTATTAATAAATGTGCTGTAGCTAAATTTAAAGAAGTGATTCCTTCTGCATTTGATTCAATACCACGTCTCAATGTGACGGAGGACTCCTGTGCTAACTTTAGTCCGTCCCAGATTGATCATCTTGTCGATAGTGCTACAGGCTCACTGAGTGACACTAGACTCGATAGCCCTTCTGAAGAAGAAGACAGTGAGGCAAAGGAGGTTTGCTCCCTGGTATAACCCTCAGACCCGCGGCCTAAAGCAAACTTCACGAAAGCATATGGCGTTCCACCAATCTAAAAGAATCACGCTTAGTTTGGCGAGACAGTCTTAAAACATATAAAAAGGCTCTTCGTAATGCCAGAGCAGCCTATTACTCCTCAGTAATAGAGAAAAATAAGAACAACCCCAGGTTTCTCTTTAGCACTGTAGCCAGGCTGACAGAGAGTCACAGCTCTGTGGAGCCGTGTATTCCTATAGACCTCAGTAGTAATGACTTCATGAACTTCTTCAATGAAAAGATTTTAATCAGAAACAATATTTTATCTGAATCAGGTTTTAGAAAAAAAACATAGTACAACCACAGCAGGTCCATCTCGATGTTACCTGCCTTGATAACGTATCCCAGAAAGGATACCTCAGGAGGTGTGTAACTCACATTTCTCAGCTTTCGCGAACAAGTGGTTCTCCAGAAGTCTTTGGAGAACTTGCCCTACATGTAACACATGTTCCTGTGGTGACTTGGAGAAGATAAGGATGTTGTTTAGATAGACAAAAAAGGAAACAATGATCAGGTCTCGGAGAACATCATTGACCAACCCCTGGAAGACAGCAGGGCCTTTGGTGAGTCCAAAAGGCATCACTACATATTCATAATGTCAACTAGGAGTATTAATTGCTGTCTTCCACTCGTCCCCCTCTCGGATTCTCACCAGGTGGTATGCATTGCGGAGATCGAGTTTGGAAAAGACGGTTGCCGCTTGAAGAAACTCAAAAGCAGAGGAAACAAGTAGAAGGGGGTACATGTTCTTGACCGTGATGTTATTAAGACCTCTGTAATCAATGCAAGGGTGCAGGGATTTGTCCTTGCTGACAAAGAAGAAGCCAGATCCAGCAGGAGATGAAGATGGCCTAATGAGACTGGCTGCTAAAGTCATTAATATAACTCTCCATGGTTTTAATCTCCAGAGCCGATAGGGAAAAAAAGTCTACCCCTGGGGGGAGACGTACCCGGGAAAAGGTTGATTGCACAGTCGTATGGGCGATGTGGTGGTAATGAGGTGGCACGGGCCTTGTTGAAAACCTCCTTAGGTCATGATATTCCTTGGGAACACCGGCGTGATCTGGGGACTCAGCAGAGACAGACAGACTAGGAGCAGATGATGGAACAGGTTTCAGACAGACCGCATGGCAATGAGCACTCCATTGTAAAACAGTGCCCGTAGACCAGTCAATGTGAGGGTTGTGTTTCCTAAGCCAAGGATAGCCCAGTATGACAGGTTGTTGGGGAGCATGATTGAGATGAAAGGTGAGTGTTTCTCTGTGATTACCTGATTACCATGTGAAGAGGAGTGGTTTGGTGAGTCACCCTAAAGAGAAGGTGACCGTCTAATGCCGTCTCGTGGATAGGTCTCTCCAGGAGTACCCGCCCGATCCCCAGCTGAGAGGCGAGAGTCTTGTCCAGAAGATTAGCGTCTGCACCTGAATCAATAAGAACTGAGACAGATTGATTCCTCCCTGAGAGGAACAGCTCTGAATGAATCAAAGGGCATACTAAAGTTCACGTTCCGGCTCACCAGCGCCCCCTGGGTGACTGGCGAGCCTTGTCTTTTACTGGACAAGAGCTTACAAAGTGGCTGCTGAGGCCGCAGTACAGGCATCGGTTCTCCTCAAGGCAGCACTGTCGTTCCACCGGGGCGAGCTGAGCCCGTCCCAGTTGCATTGGTTCGGGTGCATCAACAGAACTGTCGGACCTCTGTTGTGGTGGAAATCCTCTTTCAGGCGATCGGCGAGGCGAAGATTGTGAAGTGGCGGAAATGCCCGTTCCCGCAGACGACTGTCGATCTGAATGGCGAGAGCGACCAACTCATCCAACCCAGAAGGAAGAGCCCGAACCGCCAACTCATCCTTTATGCGGTCTGATAGGCCGTGGTAGAAGGCGTCGAGTAGTGCAGAGGCGTTCCAGTCGCTCTTCGCTGCTACAGTGCTGAAATCAATTGAGTAATCTGGCGCAGATCGCCCACCCTGCCGCAAGTCAAACAATCCACGAGCAACCTCCCTACCAGGCGTGGCGTGATCGAAGACCTTTAGCATCCATCCATCCATTATCACCCGCTTATCCGGGGTCGGGTCGCGGTGGCAGCAGGTTCAGCAGGCCGATCCAGGCCTCCCTCTCACCCGCAGCACTTTCCAGCTCATTCTGGGGGATCCCGAGGCGTTCCAAGGCCAGCCGGGAGATATAATCCCTCCAGCGTGTCCTCGGTCTTCCCCGGGGCCTCCTACCAGTTGGACGTGCCCGGAAAACCTCTAATGGGAGGCGTCCAGGAGGCATCCTGACTAGATGCCCGAACCACCTCAGCTGACTCCTTTCGACACGAAGGAGCAGCGACTCGACTCCAAGCTCCCCCCTGATGTCCGAGCTCCTTACCCTATCTCTAAGGCTGAGCCCGGCCACCCTACGGAGGAAGCTCATTTGGGCCGCTTGTATCCGAGATCTCGTTCTTTCGGTCACGACCCAGAGTTCGTGACCATAGGTGAGGGTTGGAACGTAGACCGACCAGTAAATGGAGAGCTTTGCCTTCCGGCTCAGCTCCCTCTTCACCAAGACGGACCGGTACAGCGCCTGTTTTACTGCTGCAGCCGCACCGATCCGCCTATCGATCTCCCGCTCCACCTTACCCTCACTCGTGAACAAGACCCCGAGATACTTGAACTCCTTCACTTGGGGTAGGCAGTTTGCCCCCACCTGGAGGGAGCAATCCGCCGGTTTCCGGCAGAGCACCATGGCCTCAGATTTGGAGGTGCTAACTCTCATCCCTGCCGCTTCGCACTCGACTGCAAAACGCCCCAGTGAATGCTGGAGGTCACGGTCCGGGGAGGCAAACAGGACCACATCATCCGCAAACAGCAGAGAGGTGATCCCGAGACTCCCGAACCGGATCCTCTCCGCCCCCTGGCTGCGCCTAGATATCCTGTCCATGAAGGTCACGAACAGGACCGGTGATAAAGGCCAGACCTGGCGGAGGCCAACACCCACCGGGAACGTGTCTGACTTACTACCGAGGAGACGAACACAGCTCCTACTGCAGGCGTACAGAGACCGGATGGCCCGTGCCAACGGGTCCGGCACCCCATACTCCCGCAGCACCCCCCACAAAAAACCCAGAGGGACCCGGTCGAAAGCCTTCTCCAGGGACCTTTAGCATCTCCTTCGAAAACTGCTGAACTAAAGAGCAAATAGGAGACTGCTTCTCCCACTCGGCAGCCCCCCCAGTTCTTAGCTCTGGCCGTGAGCAGAGACATGATGTACGCCACACGGAACCTCTCTGTGGGAAAGGCGGAAGGCTGAAGCTCAAAGGCGATGGAACACTGCACCAAAAAGGTCCGGCAGGAACCAGGAGCACCAGAGCAACGCTCTGGAGAAGGAAGTCGGGCATCCAACACTGGAACAGCGTGAAGCAGAGGACTGGAAGCAGACGGGATGTCCGGACAACGATCTGTGACAGACAAACTCTGCAGATGATTGTGGAGAGACTCCATGCTGCACTCGTGGCGGCTGGCTAGCGCCTGCATAGCCTCCGCCAAACTGCTGGTCATGGCGTTGCAGCATGCTGGCTAGGTTCGGAGGTTCCGGCTCGGTATGCGCAGAGTCGGCTGTAAGAATTGTACTGTAAGGGTGTGACAAACTGGAACCCAAAAGCACAACTCCGAGACAGGGTTAACAAAGATGAACGTCTTTACTCTGTACAAGCAGGGTCAAAACCAGAAGATCAGTCCATAAGGCGAACAAGTCCGAAAATGGGCAGGCAGAGAATCGAAGGTCAAGGCAGGCAGGAAGTCGAAGTACGGGGCAGGCAGGCAGGGTCAAAACGGGCAGGGTCAAATCAAGCAGATCAGGATTAAAGTAATGCTGGAGAGCTTGGCACAAAAACACAAGACAATCTGGCAGAGGACAAGTGCAAGTAGTGAGTGACTAACGAGGGAATGGGCTACAGGTTAGATGGGCGTGAGAACCAGGTGAAGGGAATGAAGGATGACCAGGTGTGAATGACCGGGTCTGAAATGACAAGAGAGTTAATTAAACTAGAAAACACTAATAAGAAGGGGAATTCGTGACTTTTTTTATTGTCTGTAACTGTTTTATGTTTTATGTCTGAAACTTTGTTTAATGTGCCACTGCTGTCTTGGCCAGGACACTCTTGTTAACCAGGCTTTTCCTGGTTAAACACATTTAAATACAAAAAAAATAAAAAAGATTCTAACTATTAGAGGCAAGATTGATGATCTCTTGCCCTAAACCAGTGCCAATCTGTCCTCAAGTGGAGTGGCCTTCTAAACCGTCTACCTATCTCTTGGACCCCATCCCGACGAGGCTGCTTAAAGACGTTTTTGTCTTTAATTGGCACCTCGATATTATTAATGTGTCTTTGCTAACAGGCCATGTACCACATTCAGTAGCTGTAATCAAACCCCACTAAATTAAAGCCCACTCTTGATCCAGAGGTGTTGGCTATGAACTGATTCGCGACTACTTGAGAAAGTAGTCGCGAATCAGTTCATAGTTTATTTGAGGAGTTTCGGTCAGTATTTAGAAAGCACCATAGCACAGACACTGTGTGAAACTTACAAATGACCTCCTAATTGCATCAGATAAAGGACTCATCTATGTACTGGTTTTGTTAGACCTTAGTGTTGATAAAGGACTCATCTCTGTACTTGTTTTGTTGAACCTTAGTGCTGCGTTCGACACCATTGACCATGACATCCTATTACAGACACTGGATCAGTCGATTGGCATTTCAGGTATCGCACTAAGTTGGTTTAAATCCTATTTATCAGATCGATCTCAATTTGTATTTATAAACGATGAAGCCTCAATGACCACCAACGTCAATCACGGAGTTCCACAAGGTTCTGTGCTTGGACCAATTCTATTTACCTTATATATGCTTCCTATAGGCAATATTATCAGGAAAAACTCCATACACTTTCATTGTTATGCAGATGATACTCAATTACATCTATTAATCAAACCAGAAGAGACCAACCAGCTTGCTAAAATTCAAGCATCTCTTAAAGACATAACATCAGGCACATCTTGTCTCAAAAATGATGCAGAAAAACTGTTTTATGCGTTTATTACTTCCAGACTAGATTACTGCAACTCCTTATTATCAGGCTGCTCTAATAAGTCTCTTAAGTCCCTCCAGTTGACCCGGAATGCTGCAGCTCGTGTACTCACAAAAACTAAGAAAAGAGATCACATTACTCCTGTATTAGCTGCTCTGCACTGGCTCCCTGTAAAATCAAGAATCACATTTAAAATTCTTCTCCTCACCTACAAAGCCTTGATTGGTGATGCACCATCATATCTTAAGGAGCTTGTAGTACCATAATGCCCCACTAGAGAGCTGCGCTCACTAAATGCGGGGCTACTAGAGTCTTCAAAAGTAGGATGGGAACCAGAGCCTTCAGTTATCAAGCTCCTCTTTTATGGAACCAGCTTCCACTTTTAGTCCGGGAGGCAGACACAGTCACCTCATTTAAGAACAGACTTAAGACTTTCCTCTTTAATAGCGCTTATAGTTAGAGCTGGATCAGGTTTGCCCTGGTCCAGCCCCTTGATATGCTGCTATAGGCTTATAGGCTGCTGTGGGACGTTTTAGGATACACTGAGCTCCTCTCTCCTCTTCTCTCTCTCCTTATGGATGAATTTACATCACTCCATTGCACATTATTAACTCTACTTCCTCCCTGGAGTCTTTGTGACTTCACGTCTCATAGGGTCCATTCCCAATGGCCCTGCCTCCTCTGTGCCTCCTGCCTCAAAGGTCTGACCTCATTGGTCTAGCCTCTTTCATGATGCCTAATGCCTGGTGGGCCGGCCTCCTGCCTCGGTGGCCCTGCCTCCTGCCATGGCCCTGCTAATGCCCCCCTCCTCTCTTTCTCGTTCTGTTTCATGGATTGTGGAGATCTGGATCGTGGTCCATGCCTACTACTAATTATTCATACATTTCTGTCATATTCATTGAATGTGTTGTAACTGTAACACTGTTCATCTGTACACATGACATCTATTGCTTCTGTTCATCCGGGGAGAGGGATCCTCCTCTGTTGCTCTCCTGAAAGTTTCTTCCCTTTTTTCACCCTGAAAGGGTTTTTTCACATCGGATCAGCCTTACACCTAGTCCTTGCAGCTTCTCCATATTAACATTCACAAGAGAAAAGTCATTTTCCACACACTTTTCTTCCAGTCCAGATACAACATCATGTTGTTTTTGTTGCCTTTGTCTCGTTTAGCCTCATTAACCAAGGCAACCCTCATTACACGTCCGGGAACATTGTTTGCCATTGTGATTCTTTTTCATCAGATAATTTTTCATAGGCCTCCAATGATATACTGAGCTGTTATGTTCCTGATAGTGTACATTTTCGTGTGTTGGAATCCACTGAGTCTCGTCAGCCCCTGCTGTGAAAATGTGCCATGAAGAGTCGTTCAAACAATGCTATGTATCCATTAAAAAAAACAAAAAACATTTAAATTGCCACTAAAGAAAACTATTAGGCAGTTCTATCTACAATATGAGCAAATTTTGAATATCCAGCTCCCGAACAAAGCAACAACAAATACAACTCAGTTCAATGAAATGTAATTAGATCCAAATCGTTTCAAGTTACCCAAAGAAAACTTTCCAACGCTTTAAGAACCTTAAAGAAGTGCACCATTTTGACCATAAAATAGCATAATCTTTATTTCATTTGTAATAACATAACTTTTGACCTGACCAAATCATTTGTGATTAAACTTAAACTGTCCACATTGTATTCAGTTGAGACAGAGGCTGCTGTAAGGAGCATTTAAACTGAATTAATGCATTTTTTGACCACTTGGAACAAGCTGTAAATTAATTTGACTCGTAATCAATCTAATAAAATCAATATGGCGAGCGTGCTTTGGTTTGTTATGGCTCTCCACCAATTCGTATTCATCCTGCTCTAAGTGCAGGCTTCAGCTGTCAGCAGTGAGACCGAAGCTACACCAGTGAAGTTGTGGCCTGCAAGACCGAAAACAAGATCTGAGAGAAGGTTCAGGTTGATGGTTTGGCACAGTCAAGTGAAAACATTGCGCTTTGAAATGAACAATGTTGCTTGAACAAATATGTCGCTCGAACGGCTATTTCTTAAGTTGACGTCCAAAATCGTGGACACTTGCGCTGAACACATGTTCACTCTTAACGCTTGTCAGTGGCCCTAAAGCGACACACGTTGTCAGAATAGCCGATGAAACAGAAAAGCGAGGGTGGTAAATTGAGAGGTCTGAAACAAGGCTACCTTTTTCTATTCAAAAGGAGAGTGTTTCAGTTTAGGTGTGTTTAAGGTTGGTTAGATTCAACATTAATCTATTTAGCTTCTATGCGTTGCATTTCCATTCAAGCGGATCACGGGACGCAAAGTCATTGGTGATGATGTCACACGGAATAGGTAAACTTCATCAAACTTGTCCACACCTTGTAAGTCAGTTTTTATTTTCCCATGAAGCAAATGGTGCATGGGCTACAGACAAGAAGTCTGCTTTTTTAAACAATGCAAAGGCAAGGTGTTGCTGTTTGTCAGCAGCATGCTCGAAGGCTTCTTGGTTACACAGCAACACTATCCAACAGATACCAAATACAATGATGCTGTATCTCGCCGGCTCACCTGTCAAGAGAGGCAAAGCATTCCCCCAACAACCTCCAACAAACTGAAGTGCACATTCGATTCCTCACTTTGTCTGTGAGACGGTGGAATGTGATTTTACTTCTAGTTAAAATGTTCTCAGCTATCTGTAGCACTGTGCCAGGTGCTGTTTTGAAGATACACAGCTGTAAAAGTGAAGTGCACAGAAAACGAGCGTTGAAGTGCACGGTGTTATAGAGCAGCTAATCTCAGTCACAATCTCTGTCTGAAATGAAGCCTCCAGCTTCTTCTTTATAGGGTTCACTGTGTTTGGAGACCACATAGCTTCGGAATCGGAAGTATGACTGTCGGCACAATTTAACACAATAAGCGATTCACAGAGTAAGATTTATCCCCAGATACATTTTTAAAGAAAACAACAAATTAAACACATACAGTATATACGGAAAAAAACATTTTATGAAGCTCAAGTGGAAGTTCTATAAGGAAGACACTCTTTATACTCTTGTTTATTCATAAGCAACCACTTAGTCTCACAGCAATTACTCCATCAGCTGATTGGGGGCGTGTACGATGAATGAACCAATCGGAGGTGATGCAGTTCTTTAAACCAATCACAGCGTTGTTGGCACACTTTTAAAATAGGTTCTCCTCTCTGCTGCTGTCAGTTGTCATTTCAGCTCAAACCGATGGACCCTCCCCCCCCCCCAGGCTCCTCCAGTCAGCATCAGTCCTGCTCATCATTCATCATCTCGGTGTCTGGACTCCAGGGGGATTCTGCCTTCACAGATATCAGCATCACTACCCCTTGCTTATCCTAATTCAGGATGGAGTCCAATCGCCAAAGACTTTGCACTATATTCAAATATATGCAATTGTAATAAATTATTGTTAAACTCTAAAAACAGGTCTCTCCTGATTGAACTAATGTTATTCATATTCATTATATTTGGTTGGTATTTTAAGTGGAACAACAATATTAAAAGTGGTCTACCATATATTTGAGATTTAAAAAAACAATGACAAACTAAACAGAATTGTCAGATCATAAACCAGTGTCATCCCTGTTCTGAACTTTCTAATCCGCAATGTGGAAACAGTCCCAGATGGTTCCAAAGAGAAGCTCAGGAAAAAAGCTGTAAACTCTTTATTGAAAGTTCGAAAGACGTACATTTGCTGGAACTACTGGTTAGTCTTCATCCATGAATTAAAAATGTGTCTTTTTAACTGTTTCTCAAAATATCTGAGTGAGGGCTCTAGTGTAATAAAACCATCTGCAGATGTTTTTCTGTATTCTCCGGGGAGCCGCTGCCAAATATGTTGTTCGTCTTGCATCCAGTGATGTGAGAGTGTCGTTGTTAGAGGAAAGGAACAACTACAGAGTGCTACTTGGGACACAGGTTCTTTGTTTTAGTTGTTGCTTCAATTGAAAATGAGTTACGTTCCAATAACAGTGAAAATGGCATTCCAAAATATTAGTGCAGATGATGTTATGGAAGAGGTTCTTTTTCAGTGGATTTGGCTGGCTTTATTCAGCCAGACGCTTGAGGCGGCAGCTGCTGCGAAGAGAAAATGACCGGGGGGGGGGGAACCTCCAGAATCTGAACTGCCGACGGCAAACATCAACTTATGGTTCCTTTGCTCAAATTGCCCTCCGATGCCAACAGAAACGGAACCATTCATGTGACAATCCAAGAAGAGTGAGTCGTGTGTGCGTCTCAACAGACAAATGAGTTGTGTTATTGTTTCTGTCCAGTTTAAATGACTAGCGTGTTTCGATAAGTTAACATTAATTCAATGTAAGAGAGAAACTAGAATTCAAATGGAGTACGGTTGTTTTTTTTCTATTAAGGCGTATACATATGTTCCTTCATTGACACTTTGTGAGTTTATTTTGTTTATTAAAGACACTCGGACAGCTTGTGTAACATAGACCTGGGGAATTGATTTCTATATTTATCATCACCTCTGATTGGACATCCACATAATGTTTCCTTTCATGACATACATTTGTCTTGCTTAACACATTTGCTAAACAATTAAGACTCTGCAGGTGTAGCTGAAAAGGTGATCCAGTTTTGTTACTGGCCTTGCAAGGCGTTACAATTCTTTGGTATTGTTAATGAGGCTGGGAGAAGGCAATATACATAGTGGTCTAAAAGGTACCAGAGTGGATCCCTGTTGTGTTTGTATTGTGCAACACGATACACGTTCCTGACAAAACACACAACGTGCACACACACAAGATATACTGTACATGCGGCAACCCCAAGTTCCTGCAGGTATTCTTTCCTGGAAACCAGGGCAGATTTTGACAAGAAAACCTTTGACATATCAGGATCTGAAATTGCAGCATTCAACCCTTACAACAAGCCCAAACACGTATGATTACTTCTCATTGGCTTTGCAGTGAACATCATAATATGTCTTTTGGTATGCTGCCACGTTTCACACTGTGTGTATAGTTGTTGCCATGTTTTTTCTTTTTATTCAACCAGTGGTACATTATTTATTTATTCTTTTGCAATTTCTTGCCATTTTTAGCTTCAACAATATTAAGTAGCTGCATGATTAGTTCCTACTGCACGTGTGTTTTATTCCTCCTGCACACTTTGAGTTTTTAGTCATGGTCATCCTCATATCTCTTTGCTAGTGTCAATGCCTGCACTCAGGATAGTGCTCAGCCATGTTAGTGGTATGAGTATTTATTTATTTAGGAAACCAGTAAGAACCCTCTCTTTCTTCTCCAGCTCTTTATTAACCACATCTCAGGTGGAGACGCTGTTTGTTTGATGTAAAGGGCATTCAAAAAACCTAGCATAGATAACATGTATTTTTAGTGGTAACTTAGAGATGAATGTAATTGTGGATTAATGGCATTGGTTGCTGCTGTCATTTGCTGTCAGGTACTGGATGGAACAGTTTAAAATGGTGTTTTTAGATGTGCTCGCCTCGACAGGCTGCTATTTGGTGGGATAGCCCCACATTTACAATGTCAAGTGCCTTGAGCCAAGCCGTTGGTGGTGAAAGCGGATGGCACAGCTTGGCTGCCACGTCGCGCTGATTGCCTGTTGCACCTCTGCTAGGGCATTGGCTATTTGCCCAGCATTGTTGTCGCCCATTTGCTTGTATTTGGCAGAAGTATTGTATTTTCTTTTAAAACAGATGTAAATGTGATCACCGTGACCGATAAGCAATCCGAGGGATATTGCTGTTAACCAAAACAGCAGGTCAAAATAATCAGATTCAACACGGATTGGTTATTCTGGGGGGAAAAGATTACAAACTGCTAGCTTGTCAGAGAAGCGACCTGAGATGGCACCCATCTGTCGCTCAAAGCGGCCATGCCCTTAATTGGGCATCATTCTTTGTCTTAATATAATTTAAACAGGAGAGTTATGTAAAAATGTACCCTTTGTAAAGTTCAATCAGGAGAGATAAATCAGATGAAGAACATGTAATTGTTTATTATTAACAGATGATATGTGATGATGAAGTCTTGACAGAGTCTTTGGTGCTTTAACTCCACAGGAAGATTTGTAATCGAGTGGCATCCGCCCTGAACAGAGGCAGGATAAATCCCCCCGTGGAGTCCAGACCTGGTGGTGGTGGCTGATAGTATGATGAGTTAATGAAGCTGATGGATCTGTGAAGACTGGGCGGAGATGGGGAGGTGGAGGTGCGTAACAGCAGCAAGTTCAAAGGCTAACCATGTAATTGTTTTGTTGTGCTATTGGATAGAGGAGGCCAGCTGATCAAAACAGCTGATATCATGATTGAGGCCCGAACAATGACAGCACGGACATTATGAGTGAGCATGCATGAGGAGTAAATGGCAGATGTGCCTCAGCATCCAAGAGAATATTCTTCCTGACTGAACCCATTGAGCTTCATTGGTCATGACATTGTACAGGCAACTATTCACCTGATTGAAAACTTAAAAATGTGATGAATGTCAGGAAGATTCAGGAGTTACATAAGCATATCCTCGGAAAGCACAAGTCACACTGCATCTAAAAATGTCTTCAACTATTTGTGTTCAGATTGGACAAAGAGAGGTTTCAGAGCACCAAAGTATAACTGTGTCTTCATCTCTCTCCGTATCTTTGCCCCCCAGTGAAACGCAGTAAATGTTTCCTGCCTATTTTCTGACTTTGGATGTGAATACATTCTGGATGGCATTAATGATTTTCTCTGCAGTCCTGACTCTCTGTTGTAGTCTGATCCTGTCCTGTTTGGTAGCTGATCCAAACCACACAGTGATGGCTGAGCAGGGACCAGACTGGCCAATTGCAGTGTAAATAGGACTGGATCAACGGCTCCGGTGGCAGGTTGAACTTCCTGAGGCGGCGCAGGAAGTACATCCTCTGCTGGGCTTTTTTTCTGATGGTGTTCATGTTTGAAATCGATTTGAGGTCTTGGGAGATGGTGGATCCCAAAAAGCTGAAGGCTTCCAAAAAAACAGGGTTACTCAAAATGGTTTACCTCTGCAGTTTTCAAAACTGGAGACTACTCATTCATCAACCCTTCTCCTGCCGATGCAGAAAGCATTGTCAGTGGTTGGAGTGGTGGAGTGGTGAATACAGACAAGTGTGAGACTGTTACGTTATAAGCGTGTCACTTTGTGAAGGGAAAGGGATGTTCTACTTATTCAATGTTGTACATTTAAGTGAATCTGATGTATCCTCCCAAAACCTGATTTGGTACCAACCTGGCTTGATTTCCAGCCTCAGGGGGTCTTGAATGCTCTTTGTAGAGTCTTTTGGCATCATGGATATGAAACGTTAGTATGCTCATCTATCAACAACGCAAAGCTCATGCTCCATTTCCATTCAACATTTTACCGAGCTCTTTGGCAGACGGGAACAACATTTACATGATGAAATGGCAGCGCGAAATATTCTAATAAATATCCCAAAGGCTGAATATGAGAGATACTATATCACCTTGCTTTGAGTGTGGAGCTGGGACCACTTGACATTTCTGTCGCATGAAAGCAGGAAAGAATGCTGTGCTTCAGCGGTTATTTGGGACAGTGTTAAGAGAAAGTAGGCGTGGGAGATGTCCGTACTCAGACCTTGATACGTCTTCAGGCCTTCAATCGCTAGGGACTATTTCTTTGTGCAATTTGTTTTGTGTCTTTTTTGTACTTGTAGAGACTTGTGGAACAAGGTTGTTTCTTTGTGAAATTTGGCACTGCGAATAGAGGTATAGTATCAGGCACCATGTTCAGAATGGATCTATTCAAAATGTACACTTTTATTGGTCATCAACATGGAGACTCCAAAGTCCATTACTCTGTTCAACCTTCACAAAAGCAGCGCAGACCAGATACACTCTCTCCATTCTTAGATTTCACAATGAAAGCCATTGAAATATTCACTGTTTAACAAGTTTACCAGAGAGAACTCAAATTTACTCAGAACAATTGTCCATCAAGAATAGCAATCAGCGCAAGCTGATTTAGGGATTATGATTCTTTGGAGCTGTTTGGAGTTACAAGAAAATAAATGGCACCCCACTGGTTGCCGAATCCCAATGCTGTCTTTTGCCACAACATAAGTTCCAAAGTAACGTATGAAAAGCAAGTCAAACTAAGTCAACTAGACTTTTGGATTCACACGGGACTAAAAGCAGTGGTCTCCTGGGTCCTGTGTTGGTTTGACCCATACATCAACCCTAACCTCTTTCCTATGTGGACTCTTTATTTGGGCTATTTATACAACATCAACTGACTTCCTTAAGCTTGGTTTATGTTATCTATTTCTATTTATTTTTTCTATTATCTGTGTCCATAACAGCCTAAAACCTAAAGAGTCTGGCTCAGAACGAGGTAGAGTGGCAGTTGGATGATAAACAGTCATGAATAACACACGACTTGTCCGTATGTAGTTATCTACAGGAGATATCTGAAAGAACATGGTAAAATGTTGATGCTGGGCCACTATGCCACAATGTAATAATACAATAAAAGGTTTAAGATGCATCCACCTCTCTTTAATGATCAAAGAACTTGTGTTCTAGTGTAAATAAATATGACATATTTTTCTTACTGAGTGCAGATAACAAGTGCAAAGTCCCAGAAGTGTTTTTCAGTTCATAGTATATCTGAGACATTTCAGCACACAGTGGAGCCCCAAAAGCAAGAGATAGAGGAGGAATGCATCACATTAACACAGGAGGCTGCGAGCATGGTTGAAGAGCTGCTTGCTCTCTCAGTGTTTCTGAGTGCGTTATCGAGCAGGCGCAGCTTGCCTGTTTGGTAAAGTGGGTGGTTGTGGTGGGCTGTGTGTGTACGTGTGTGTGTGTGTGTGTGTGTGTGTGTGTGTCGAGAACCATATGGGAAGTAGAGCAAGGAGTTGAACTGCATAACACTAATACAACAATATTATTGTTTTTCCCTACTCCTCGTTGTACTGCTTCTTTTCTGTGATAGTGAGGAATGTTCCTACATTTCAGTAAATCTAAATGTATGTGAAGTGGGGAATGCTCCCCAGAGAAGGAAGGGTAGGGTTTTCAACGGCTGGCTCCTCTCCAATCAGTGCCAGCATATAAAAAGGCACCTGTTGTCATTGCCTCACTCCCTTTTGTCCCCTACCCTCACCCTGTGGTGGCTCATGGTTCACCTGCTGCTGTTTTGCATTGTTTGGCCATTGTAAATTAGTTGTGCATGTTTTGGGGTTTTATTCATTTAGTTTTGGATGATTTTCGTTGATTCCTCGAATAAACTTCTGGTTAATTTGACTAAACACGTCTCAGTAATGAATCTGTGTCCTTAACAATTCTCAAACTATATATCTTGGGGTCGTTAAACTTATATTTCTTGGGGTGTAAGTCCCCAGGTGGCTTTCTTTTCCCTCTCACCTGAGGCCCTGTCACATATACGTACAATTAAAATGCTGCAGAGATGCGACACACGCATGTCAAAAGTCATGGAAGAGGAAATCTGTGAATGTCCAATCAGTGTTGACGGTAGCTGTAGTCGATTGAAGCAATACATTCCTCAGTACAGGCTATATACCAGAAAGCTGAGATCTCCTAATTGCAGAGTCATGCCAGCAGTGCCTACATGTACCAGAATGCATTGTGCTGGAGCAATGACAGTATAACCCGAGGGTTAGAAGTTCCACCTGACTGCAGGTACTAAAATAAAAACATGGTGGCTTTTTAGTCATTAACCAGCCTGAACCAACAAGGCAAGACGGTCTTTACTATTTTCCATTCCATGGACTTCCCTTGTCAGAACCAGAGGCTGCCCCCCGGACCACTTCCCTAAAAAGGAACTCAACAAAATGGCTTACAACAGTCACTTGTTATCTATGGGAGCGTGTTAAAAAAGCATTTACTCTAAACTGCTGTGTTTCTACCCGCTCAGAAATAATAAAACTTGAAATATTGCATTGCGATCTTTTTGTTGGCTAACTTTTCTTACAAATGTTGCTGAACCCAAACAACAGATACACAATTCACAGAAATAATGAACAAAAGGTACTTAATGCACTTATTGTAAGTCGCTTTGGATAAAAGCGTCAGCTAAATGACATGTAATGTAATGTAATGTACAAGTTATACAATATGTCAACGTAAATACATTATTTAACACTGTTCGCCCATGGCTTCCGCGTGTTTTCCATAACATATGAAGGGACGCCCTGAAGCCTTTGGATTGGATCTGCCAGTCGGGTTTCTTTTTAAAAAACTGATAAATGTTTCTATCTAGTTTCATAAAACCAGGGAGACAGTTGCAAAGTGACGTTTTTAGAGACTTGTGAGTCTAGTTTAGTCAAATTTAGAGATAAATATTACTTTTCTTCTGCACTCCATTTATTTAACAACTGTACTTGTTACTTCAAGATTTTTTATACAAATTGTGAGAATATATTCTCTGTAACTTTGGTATAACGGCTTTAGTTTCCTGTCAGAAAAGGTTGTCAGATTTTGTCCCACCTTTGTCACGCAGTAATCTGCTAATACTAATTAGAACTGTCATGGGGCGTGTCCGATAGTCCACCCCCGGTGTGGACTATCGGCTCCACATTAACAATCCAGAACATTAAGGAAAGAAAACTCTGCACCAGATTTAGTGAATTAATCTGACGGGTTATAACAAAGTGAGTTTTTCATCCACAGACAGGTTCTTCAGACTCATTTGCAGAGGCGAGCAGAGCCAAATTGAGGTCAGACAAAAGGTAGTGATGCTATCAGGCAAATTCATCTCCTTTCAATGAGCTTTTTAATTAAAAGAAAGGAATGTCAGTTAAAGGTAGTCTTCCCATCCTAGATACTTGCTGTCATTTCAGTGAAAAGCAATCAATTGATGTATCTGCAGAATTACAATTAGTACAATTTGCCTTGTGAAAATAAGGTCAGACAGATATTTTATCAGGCAGGTTGTTGGATTATTATATATTGCTTGCTGTTTAGTTTTCCTGCTTCTGTATAGCCTTGTGATAGTGTGGTTGAATAGTGTAGGAATTAATGAGCCTGCCATATAAAGATTCTAAAATAAATCCAAATCATTTGTAAATTAAAAGTTTACATTTGTATTATTAACAAAACAGATTATATGAAATCCCGTCGGCCCCAAAATATTTTTTGCGCATTTTTTTCTACATAAGCCAAATTTAATATTTGGGTTATTTACGTGAATGTTTATACAATCTTACAGAATGTCCACATCCTCTCCCAGAACTCTCAGCGGTTGTGGAGGCGTCGTCTTCCTCCTGAAGTCCACCTCCATCTCTCTGGTCTTGGCCACGTTCAGAAGCAGGTGATTTCTGCCGGCCCGCTCCACAAAGTCCTCCCCTACTGCCCTCCATCCTTTATACACCCGACCACTGCAGAGTCATCAGAGGAATGACCCTGAGTTGTACTGGAAGTCACTGGTGTACAGGGTGAACAGGAAGGGAGACAGAACAGTTCCCTCTGGGGCTCCAACATCACGACCACCGTCACAGACGGCACACGGCCCAATCGGACACACTGTGGTCTGCCTGTGAGGTAGTCAGTGATCCAGGAGACGGTGGACGTGTTGAACCCCACCACCCTCAGCTTCTCAATCAGCAGCAGTGGTTGGATGGTGTTGAATGCACTGGACAAGTCAAAGAAAGTGATTCTCACAGAGCCACCGGTTCCATCCAGGTGCGACTGAGCTCGTTGCAGCAGGTATGATGGCGTCGTCCACTCCTACACAAGGCAGGTAATCAAATCCCTGTGGGGTCTCGTGATGATTTCACCTGTGTCTCATAACACTCATGGCAAACGCTCCAACTTTGGCTCATAGTCGGTTGTCATATAACGCAACCGGTTCTCCCTCATAGCTCATCATGCTTGGTCAGTAGCCCTCCTGTCCCATACCAGTGCATGAGACACCTTTTAGCGTATGCATGAGATGCATCGCTAACTAATTCCAATTTGAACCCATTCAAGTCACTATTAGACGCTCAGAGCAACTGCCGTAGTATAAAGAGCAATAAAGGATGTTTAGGGTGGGCGGGATTTTAGGATGGGTCAAACAGATACAGGACTTTCACCCAGGAGACAGATCTTGTCTGAAACCAAGCCAGTAGAACATTTAAAACTCTCCACTAAGCTACTCTCATGTCCCCCAACTGTTCCGACAAACCTTCCTGTGATGTTTGCACACTATGAAAACAGACTCTTTGAAATAATGTGTCAAGTTAATGTCCTTGTTCCAGATGTTGGAGAGGATCATGATCACCCATTATCACAATCAGATTAACCAACATGCAACATTGTAGTCGTTGAGATCATGTTGCAATCATATTGTGGTTTTTTTTCCAATCAGATGAAAGCCTTAACAGTGTATGGGCAGTGATGAGGTAACCACATGTTGCTGCCATCAAACACCAATATCTCCTCAGACAAATGATTACGGAACAGTGATTCAGCTCATTTCAGATCAGGTTTAAGGTCACTGAATCAAAAAGTGATTATGGATCATGTTGGAAGGCAATGACAAACTGCATAATTTGTTGTACAATGTATTTCTCAATACATTTATCTTTTTAAATAGCAATGTTGGCCCCGAGTTAAGGTTGTTTTGTTGTTTCAAGGTGAAGAATAAACTGTCTGTAATGGATTCCTTCTTGAAGTCCATTAAGCCATATTTCTGTGAGGCTTGTTTTAAAGTTGCATCCATTCAGGAGGTTACTCATTGTTTGGTGTCCAGCAGTAGTCCAGTAAATGAATGAATGGAAGGGCAACGTGTGTAGGTGTGTGTGTGTGTAGGTGTGTGTGTGTGTTAAACTACTACAAACAAAATAGAATATGCTGCGTGAAGAGAGAAGATAATGTATACTTTGTTAAATGACCTATTTAAAACCGTATGAAAAACAATTTCACCCTCAGTGGTTGTTAATTTATCAACAATTAATGGGTGGACATTAGGCACAAATACCAACCACAGTCTAACAGCATACTTTATCATAATAAGGAATCTAACTTTCTTCCTCTAAAGTTGCTTAACCAACAAAACGTTGATGAAGTAATTGGCTCATGGGAGGTAGAGTTGAACCACGCGAGGGAAAATTGGCGAATATAATGCTTAAATCAAGAAAACTTTTATCAACTACTGCAATATCTCTCCTCTCTTAGGTGGGAAACCTCTTCTTTAGTGAAAGCTGAGTCAGTTTATTAAAAATAACTAGACAAGAATAAGAAAGGAATGGAAGTTAGATATGTAGGGGTTTCACAATGGAAAGTTAAGGGCAGATCATTCAGTTTATTTTATTATACTAGTCTCAGCACAGCTTCTGAATTAAATATTGGACTAAACCAATTATCCAGTGGGATCCAATAAAACAAAACTAATTAAAATAAAGAAGAAGAATACACTTGCTATTTCCACATTTACATCTGTATGTCTATATACATCATTGACCACAAAACCATATGTTGTGCTATAAAAGGGTTTAAGAGCCTTTATATAAAAATACATAAAGAGGAAATGAGCAGTAACACAATAACAACAATAATAGCACTATTACAGCAGGGGGGTGTCAACTGACTCATTTTTAAGGCTTCATTAAAGCAGATTTAGTAATAAAAAGGTTTTTGGTCTCCTGTTTGAAGAGTGAGAAGAGTGAAGACACAGACTATTATATTCTATTATATAACTGCTCTTTTTGGAAAAGAAACGTCTGAAAATGATGTTTTTTCCAGGAGAGACATTAATAGGGTTCCCTTTCATCTCCTCACAAAAAAAAACCCTAAAACTAACTAGAAAACAACTTCTTCTTACAGCCTTAATAATACCTTTCATCTGCGTGATGGCACATAAACCCCGTCACAACCAAACCAGCATTCCGCATTGGTCATGATGAGGTTGTTACAATGTTGTCCGATGCTGTGTGCTTGCCGGCATACATCCTGTCTCTCCTCAACATCTGCTGTCATTGCTCGGCATTGTGCGAGGGTGGACCTTTTGCAGAGCGCCATGGAGATAAGATAGGACACTGTATAAGACAAGCAGGAAAACGATTCACCGCCGACTCGCCATGCGGCACATCTCATTACCGGCGCCACCCTGTCAGCTACGGGATCATAATTAATCTTCATTGAGCCACTGGGCTGTCTGGCTGACAGGCTAAATGATTGGGGCGGCCGACAGGGTGGATAACAATGTCCTCCAATGTGACGTTAAAGCGGGATCCATCGGAGTTTAATAACAGGTTGAGGAACTGGTGACTTTTGACACCTGAAGGAGAAAACGAGCAGAGCAACAACACGGGGCTCAGGGATTAGAGTCCTGAGGGCATTACAGAAGGAGGAAACTACTAGCCATGCTGCTATGGCATGCAGTACTTCAACATCATGGTAGAGAAATTGAATTTGAGTTTGAATCCAACCCCAGTGACTCGCCGCTGTTGAGCTTTAATCTAGAGAGAAAAAGTGTAGGCATGGAAACCCGCTCATTTCATTTGAATATAAAATAACAGCGGGCTCGATCCTCAGACCAAAAAGATTCACTTTAGTTTGTTTAGCCCTGGCAGTAACCAGATTGGGATCAATTCACAAAATGCATTGTAACTCCCTTTGAGCTCATCAGTTTATTGCGTTGCAAAACATCCGGCCAAAAGAAGAAAAAGATTATTCCACCAGTAATGGGATGCATACGTGCATATAATGTGAACTCATATCCACTGATGCTTTCAGACTGTTTGATGGACAATCAAAAAGAGCTGCTGGATGACATGTTTGAACTATAATCTCCTTTAGCGTGCCAGATGCCAGAAAGTCTGTCTCAACTTTGACGGCAACAAACCGAAATATTGAATCTTTACCACGAATGTGCAAACACTGTGTACGTGATGTTAGCCCATTGCTCCATTTCGTGTCATTGTTCACCACTAGTGCTCACTCCCAATGTCGGCCATACATGGATGCCACAGAATGCTATTTAACTTGGTTTTGATGTTATTATCATGGGCTCAGAAAGCCTCATTGTTCACCCTAATATCTTTTTCCTAATTAATTTTCCAGTGCCTCTTCAGTAATTTAATTTATCATGTGATTATGTTTTTTCTTTTAAACAGCCGGAACCACAGTGTCAGGACTCAGCCAGCCGGCCTCCCTCCTCAGCCCGTTCACACGGTGACACCCGGTACCTCAGAGCGCTGCCAGGGAGCGACGGGCTTGGAGGCGGGGCCAAGCCAGGTGAGCTCCAACTCACACCTGAAGCCACTCAGCTCGTCCCACAGCTGCAGCTCGTCAGCTCGTTGTATTCGGGGAATAAAGATCAGGACTGTCTGTGCTGACGGTGTGAGTTCGTGCCATGATGTCTGTGGACTTTCCCTCCTCGGGTCTGTGCTGTTTTCCCTCGTGTCTTTAGTATTTTCTTGGATTTTTTGTATAGATTTTCTGTTCGACCATCAAGTGGATTACCTTTTTTCCCTTCCCCTGGAGAAGAGGAGTTTTTTTGTGTTTCTTTTGTGCTCAAATAAACTACGCCGTGTGTTCGGCTAAGACTAGAACCTTCCTGTTGTCGTTCGCTTGGGGTCAGAGACAAACCGTAACACACAGGTGCTTATGTTTACTGCTGTATAACAAAAAACAGTCCTTTTCTTCAATTCACCTTACTTACAATTATGAGAAATATCACAAAAATGTGTACGTGAGTCATGACCATGAGAAAAAATAGGTGTAAATGTGTATATCTTCAAAACATGTATTTTAACAACTTTGTGACACACCTATACAAATCCTCTATTAGTTTTCATTTAATTATTTTCATTATTTTTTTTTAACTGACGTAGATACACAGAAGGGGGTATGTGTCCATAAGTCCATTAATCTTGTATTTTTTGCAATAGCCTATCATTACAAATAGAAATATCTCTATGGCACGACTGGAAGCGTGTTCATATTCTGCATGAAGACAGACCATAGACCACTTACATATTTGTACAAACTTCAAAATAATGTTGAGCTACCGTGCTCATGAGACACGTTTATTAACATCATAGCCGACACCAAGTATGATTGGCTGGAGAGAGATGTGTAAACATCCGGAAAATAATTACAATAAGAGAGTACTTATAAGCGTCACATAATGGAATATGTAATTGTACAAATGAGTTTGCTGTTATTATTATATATCACTCTACTCTGCTTAGAGCGTGTCATGCCACAGAGTAAAGCATGCATAGAGCTCTTCAATATGCACATCTTTGTCCATTTGTTTCTTTTCTCATTCTTGTCATGTTCTTTTAATAAAAATGAACAATTCCTATGTCTAATGATGTGTGCAATCCTGATTTTTAATAAACGCAACTCAGATATGAATCTAATGGCTCACAGAAATACGTCAAATGACCACAACCTCTTCACAGCACATTACAGGTGGCGCACAATCCATTCAAATGATGTGCTGGCACCACAGAAACAATTCCAATGCAAAGGCAATAAGTTCCTCCTTCCTGTCATGGTGGACACATGAATTCCCAGGTTCAACGGAAGTGCATGAAGGTTGAAAGGGAAGAGGCCGGGGTGGACGGATGGGTCACACACAAGACTTTCACCCAGGTGGCCGGTGTCCTTGTCACATGTGAAACCATGTTACAAAAGTACGAACTCGAACGCTGATCTTTTCTTTCATTAACCAAACCAAACACCAAATGCCGGAATGTGAATGGTTAAAAGTGTTCAGAGGTCTTGGTTGTTCAGTGACATCCTGTTGGTTTGTTTGCTCCTTGGAGGAACGTGTCAGTGGAGAAGAAGACTTGCTCTCATTCATTACATGTCTCTCGTTTCTTTTCCTTAGTAACACTTGAACATACTGATGTTAAGAAGCCTTTGACAAGATGCAGCTTTGTATTCTAGTCGGACAAAAACGCTTAAAAGAAATAAAACACGTACCTTTGAAGAAGTGGAAAACCTGATGCAACATGCTGCCTTGGATCTAAAGAAAAAGTGTTTACATGTTACCACCTTCCCAGCTATCTATTAACTAGAATTCATACACAAACCTATTTCGTTATGTTTGCAACATTTTACTCAATTTGAAAAGTTTAAAAAGAACGCCTGCTTCTTCAAACAGCAGCCAATGGAGGACCCATTGAGTATTCTGCTGGCCACTGGGCCGTGAGTCTAAATGAGTAATGAGGAAGCTTAAAAGGCTGGATGAGAATCCTTTGGAAAAGAAGAGCACACTGCATTCATAAACTGTCCCTTGCTCAAAGTGTTGCTTAAGCTTTGTATTAGACCGCTAGTAATTAAGGCGATCTCGTTCAGGGTATTAAACATGCAGAATACATAAATATTCTAGCCTTCTGTGTTCAGCATTCATGTGGACAAACGGTTATCAGTCATTGTAATGCCCTGAAGAGCTTTACAAGAGAATGCAGCGATAATCCTCTGTCATTGAATAAAGAAGCTTTGTTTTCATTCTGTGAACACCTGGGTGTCTGAAACAAACATTTATTTCCTGAATTGTCTCCAACAAAACTCCTCTCCTTTGATCTGTCAGCTGAATGGTGACTAGTGGTCCTCCACCGATGCTTATCGTCAGGAACACGTCATTGCATTGCGTTCAAAGGAAATCTTGAGTTACTCACTGCAGTGATGACTGACATGATGAAAGCTTAGGTTTAATTAGATTTTTCCTTGTCAGGTCAGTCATAAAATAACTCGACTAAGTGGATTCCAGAACAACCCGGGTCAGGTGGCTGTTCAAGTCACATGCTTCATGCACACCATGATGTATTTGAGAAGCCAGTTTTCCATATTCAAACAATGTTTTTATTGATGGACCAACCATTCCACCTCAACCAGGCGTAAAAACTAAAACACTGTTTTTATTTAATTTTAATTTTTTATTATTTATTATTTAGCTGACGGTAGAGCGAGGACAGGAAATGATGAGAGAAAGAGTTGGGAAATGGCAACCAACAAAGGTTTCCTGGCTGGACTTGAACCAAGGACATTGCATTGTCTGCACCTTGGCAGAAGAAACACTCCGAGATTTGACATTTTACAGGTAAGTAACAGTACCACAATGTAGAAAATAATTCTGTCTCACCCTTCTCTAATGGCTGGCCTACCGAGCCACTTTAGAGGGTGGCCATGAGTACTTTGTCTTTAGACATTGTTGGACACCACTTCCTATCAATTAGTTTATTTCAAGCATTCAGATGAGTTTAAGAGTTTTGGGGTGTTTTCATCCCGAGTATAACAACCACTCGTCATTGTTGCATGATTGTGCACGCAAAGGGACCAGTGCTGTTGTTTTCTGGTGAGCCCAGTTTCAAACCTCATCCATTTTTTAGCGATACAAAGACTCTGCATCAGCGTTCGGCTGTCTAGCCTCTACTGTCCGTCAGTCTGGGGCCTTTCCTGTGCCTCCTTTTGCTGTACTCCCGCATTACTATTGGGGAGTACTGTAGAATAGAATCTCCATAAACACAATTGCTCGCCGATCCACTGGGACCGGCTCGATTTTTTTCAAGGACATTCATGTTTTCATCTTTTATATGAACGGTGTCCATGCATGTGCTGCCCTCGAGCAATACCATTGGCTCGAGGGCTATTCATACAAATGTTTTTTCTTCTTCTTGACCATATCCATCATTTATGCGGTGATTTACTGGGATTGATACATTCCTCATCATATAGCATTTCATTCCTTTGGAATCTGCAAAGGTAATTGTACATGAGTATAATACAAATCATGTGACCAACATCACCTGCAGGTCTCTGAAATTATTCGAAGCTGCATTTAATATGAGCTTTTAAACTGCTATGCGAATCTCCCTATCAGCAGATGGATTTATTAGTAGTTTAGCTTATGAAATCATGCTGAAATCACATATCTGCTATCAGACACACCACCAACCAACCACACCAGTCATTGGAAGTAGACCAATGTTGTTGTTCCAGGGTTAAATTGACAGCTTTCACAACAGGTTGGGGGTGAAAGCACCCTCAGTCTCACCACTCTCATCACCCCTGTTTCCAGTAGCAACAGGCAGCTGTATGAAGCTCAAAAGCTCTGGTAAACCCACTGTCAGCTTCTTGTCCAACACCAAATAGTAGAAAGACACCGTTAGTGTCGCTAGTGACTATTAGCAAGTTATAAATGCATGTTGAAATTAAAGAGACAGATATTTTGTATCAATAGGTGGAGGAGAACAGGACAGAAAGACGGACTGAGGGAAGATTATTGGATTCATCACAAGTCTAAATTAAAATGTGTGTCTGCTGTCGACCCTGTGTCTACAAATTAGATTTATACACAACTCATTTGCAACACCAGATGTGTTTTTGAAAGGGAAATGTAAGTAAACATTCTTAATTACAATTGCTAGTCCGTCTTTATTGTCTATCTGCGATCATTTATTGTCTCTCATATTTAATTTGCTCCCAATATCCCTCATGTCCCCTTCCGTCCCCCTTGAAGCAACGGAAACATAATCAACCATTTTTATGGTTCTGTTAAGTGAAACCATTTGGTTTCAGGCACATAACCAAGACAGGCAAACATCCTTCCACCTGCCAAGAAAATAGAAGAAAAAACAGACCGATTAGACATCGGTGCGTCCACGGCTATGTGTGCTCATGTCTGGTTCTGAGGAGATGCCACACCCAAACACCAGCCCCTCAGAGGAAGTGAGGGTGCTGCAGGAGGCTGAGGTGTAGTTGTTTTGGTGTTGCACACCAAGTCGAGAGGTTTTACCACCACATTTTAGTAACATTTTACCAGCCCATTCCATAACTCTCTGAATGTTGGCATTCATCAGGAGACTCTCATAGAGCTGAAGCTGTGCGCAAAGCTTATTCAACTCAATAACAAGAAATGCAGCTCTGCAAGCTCAAAAATCACAGAAATAAGTCTTTAAAATGCAAAGCTTCTCTCTGGATAGGACTTAAATTATGGAGGGACTGGCAAAAAATCACTGACCATGTAATATTAAAATAATTTGATGTACCCGAGAGAAATAAATCACATCCAAATGGAGCTGTGGTATAAAACAACAAGGAATCACTGGCAAAATGGAAAAATAGTTATATTACAATGGACTTGGGTTTTCTCCAGCCACTTGATGATGAAGTATATTCATCTTTCATATCTCACCGCTGTGTGTGACTCAGGTGTGGTTTTCCGGTCAATTCAAGCCAGTCAATACCCTCTAATCCAACTTTTAAGGCTGCGCAATTTGTGCCATCTGTTGAAAGCTCAGCGCTGAATGAACCAGTTCTGCAACTCAATATTCCATCAGCTGTGATTTATAAAGAATCAGATCCCCAAACTGGCGGAAGTGATGAGAAATTCTCTCTTGGTCGTCCACAGTGCAGCTGACTGTACTTCAAAACACTAAATCATAAAGAGATTGACCTGACCTGTGAAAATCCGCTAGTGTTCTGTTAAAGTCCATGCGTGGTTATTTATGAGTAGACACATTGCAAAAAATGTTAAACTGACACATTAAAAATCCCCTTTGATTTGCCTCAACCGATATGCAGCCTATCGGACTGAGCTGTAAAAGACTTGATTTATTTGCTTCTCTGTACTCAAAAGAACAACTTTCATGGGGGCGAAAGATGATTGCAAACTGTATTTCAAATAAAAGTGTACAATTTTATTAGGACAAATGAAGATATTTATTCTGTGTACTGCAGTGACTCTTGGAAACGTTTCTAATCATTCACATCCGTGCTAGTGGTGTCGCTCTACGGACGGCTGTGTGGTGTTTCCCATTGAAATGCACCCAGATATTCACGGCCCCAGAGGATGAATACTACTTCCATATTTCAAGGAACGAGCGCCACCATCAGGTCAAAACTGTGATTTTTTTGGTTTAAGATCAAAGCATTCACACCTAGCCTCATATCATGGAGGCCGATAACTCATAAAGCAGTGAGGGCTGTAGCATTATCCACCTATCTCGTGAATTTACAGTAATTACAGAAATCACCATGATATCCTTATGCTTTTCACTCATTCCAGGAAAACGGCTGAACATGGATCTCTGATTAATGACATCATGCGGAAGAATCTATTTCACTCTGTATTACTGTATCAGTGTTGCCACAGAACTCATCGTCATCACCATTATCTTACTTTTTTTTAAATAGTGTCCCATGCTTAGCCTCTGCAGCAACGATTCTATTAGAACTGATGAGGCTGCTGAGCAACAACACAGTGCTCCTTGGAAACCGGCTCATTCGCTTTGTTTTGCCTCAGAGCTTTCGACGGATTAAAATTAGTTTGTGGCAGCAGTTTATAGAATATACCGTCACTTGTTTGATGATTTGAATGAGGGAAACAGTCCTTTGACTGTTCCCACGCCATTTGCACAAATGCGGGAAATAAACCGTTTTCACTGACAACGCAGGAAGCTGTTTCAACCCTTTGGAGGTTTAGTGATAAGGCTATAAAATCCAATGAATATTGGACATGGTTGTATCAACAGCCGCACAGACTATTTTTGATGCTTTAATAGCGTGAACAATCTAGTTATGTTCCTGAGCCTTATACTTCGCTGTGTAATTTTGTTAAAATAGCATCGGGGCAATTTACGAGGTGCTTAGGACTGCATTACATTTTATGCCTTGATTTATCTCTGGGGATAGCGCTCGGGTCTATCTCAGGCTGGGTGATACAATTAAGTGTGTGGGAGGTAGTGTTTGGAGCACAAATTAGTGCAGGGACCTCCTTGTTATTCTTTGGAGACATTATTTTACCCCAGAATTATCAGGAGAGTTTCTTGGAACACTTAAAAGGAGGCAAGGCAGGGGGTAATAGCTGGTAATCAATCTGTGAAACAAACAAAAGCATGTTCATTGTGCTGAGCTGGTGAAGTGCGTCGAGAGAAAACTCTCTGCCCGATGACCCGCACCACCCAACCGCTCAAGTCAATGCCTACGCTTAACCAACTTGCGAGAGCCCGAGGAAACGTCAAAACAGCTGCAATACGGTATTATTTTTTTCTTTTTCTTTTTGCACACTCATAAGTGCATAACATCCAGATAATTATTTATATAAAACAATAAATGTGTCAGGGGAGATCAAGAAGCCATGGACTCATACAACGGACCTCTCAACTTTTGAAGATTTACCAAAAAAAACAGTACGGGGAATATATACATACATACATACATACATACATACATACACTCCAAGAAATAATTACACACAACGCAATATAATTGATGACAATTTCCTTTTTAAATATTGTAAGAATAAGCTCTTGATGTCGTGTACTTTGCCGTTTTGTATCTGTACGTTACAATAGCTGAAGGAGTACTGGTCTTGTTTTGTTACGGGGAAAGGAAAGTGAAGAAGATCAACCTGTCTGGTATTATGGGAATACTATCCTCTCAGTTATTACAAAAATGTCATTAAACATGTCTCATTTAATCATCAGACATTAAATACAGACAGAGAAGGGTCCTTTCAGGATTCAGAGCTGTGATGCAGCTGGCCCAGTCAGTCTGTGAAGCTAACGCTAGCTAGCCTGAGCAGCTGTCTCATAATTAGGGGAAGAGGAAGAGACGAGGGGTCAACTGGCATAAGCTTTGTCACACATTTCTGTTGGCAACATACAGTATGGCTGTTACCATAGCAACAAATAATTCAAATTCACAAAACACCCTTCCAGAAACAGCAGCACAGTCTGCCACAAACGGTGCAAATCACGAGCAGTGCATGAAGGACCTTTCGTACAAGGAAATGGAGAATGGCTGGACGCAATTCTTTTTACACAAAGGAACACCACCAAAGTACAAACTACTCAATAGCAATTGATCTCAAAGGGGTCCATTGGTGCCGGAGGAGCACCCGTGGTATCGGACTGATTCATCACAGACCCCTGTGAGCAGATGGGCTCTGCTACATCGTTAGTCTCCAATAAGCAGGGGCGTCCGTGGCCTCAACGGTTTCGGATTCGTCTCGGATCAGAGTGAATTTTCATGATTTGTGTTTTCTCCCCGACAACGCGATGAAAGCGGAGGGCCGTCGAGCAAATGTGGTTGGATATGGATCTCTCCCTCATTTATCATTGGTTGGGTTCGGGGAACGTGACCACCAAGGCGCGGCGTGGGTGTGACACATGGCACTTTGCAACATCGGGCAGATGTCAATGTTTTGCGGGGTAATATGAATTTTACTCGCACACAATTTCCGAGTCTCAGATGTCTTTCACTTTGTGTTATCTCCACTGACGGCACTGTGTCTACCAGCTAACTTGGAACTTATCAGCTAGGAGAATGGGACAAGGGGGTGATGGACTCCTCTATTAACTTGTCACTCAGCATCTCTCGACCCATCCTGGCAAACAGAGGGGGAGCGTGGCGCTTCCACTGCTCCGGTAGTCTTCGCCTTCCTTATTTTGTTTGCTGTCGCACATTTTAATCTGCTCCGTTGATTGCTTTTCGCCCGCGTTGGCTGTCAGCCCTACAGAGCCTAATCACACGGGCCAGACTTGTATGTCACCGCTGCCCAAACATAATCAACTGGACAGATTATGCTAATGCTCTCACGTATGAGGAGCAGAGTAAGCCTCGGCGCTCAGATAGGAGCGCTCTCCCAATCAAAGACATGCGTCTGCTCTTTAATTCATCATTTAAAATGTACATTGTGATTGGTATTTCCCTTTCATTCAATAGGGGTCTTGCAAAGAGGTCGAGGTCACAAGTTGGTTTGAAAATGCAATTGTTAATTATTTCGTGGCATTTCTTCTATTTGGTTTCTCTCCCTGTAAATAACAAACATTGGCCTGCCATGGTGTGACAAGTACATATATATGTTTAGCTCTTGCAGCATTCATCTATTCCGACCACCAAGCAGAGAAGTGTGATAACCACTGACAAGGACGATTTAAATAATTGTTTTGTCTTCTCAGAAGAATAATGTCATTGGTAGCATCAAAGCTTAGAGGATACTTGTCTATATGGAAATGTCCCATGACAAGCAACACAGTGATTCCCTTTAAAATGTCACAGAAGGGTGCAAACTACATATTTGTTGGCGGTCCTGTCGTGTGAGGCTCCGACTGAGCCAATGTGTCACTGCGTCTGATGGGAACCAGTGGCAGCTGATACACAAGCACAATGAATGGTGAACATGGAGAAACAAACAGCTTTTTTCATGGTAACCTGACTGTTTTCAACCTTTTATAGCACTTCACATGTCAACATGAGATTGTTCCACTTTTAGAAAGAATAAAACCCACATGTATACAGACTGTAAAACCTCTTTGTGTATTTCTGTATAGACTGAATAGAAAACTAGTTTTATTAATATTCTAATCTCCGGAGTAAATTCTCTGTCACAGTTACCTTCATGTTTCACTTTACATCGGTAATGTAGCCGATAGACGAAGGGCACCAAGTCTTCAGGGGAGTGGTAGACTCCCTTCAGGGTGCTTTCACACCCGTCCTGTTGGCTTCGGTTAAAACAAACTTGTTTGTGCTGGTGTGAAAGCTGTCAATTGAAAGCCTGGAGTGGACCAAGCATCCGAAGTGAGACCGCTTTTAAAGGTGGAAACAATCCAACCAACCAACCACAGGATGCTTTGCAGAGACGTGATTCAGTTTGATTTCAAAAGCTGAACTGAAATAAATACATCTGCTGACCGTGAAATCTGTTCACCCCTAACCCATCTGCTGAATATTTCAATATTCATACAAATATGCATGTGTGCACATCAGCGCTGGTATTTTTTTCTGATTTAAACCTATTCAAATTGCTTGTATCCAACCCTGTGCACATTATCAGTTCATTAAGTCTGTTAAAGTGTGTGACAGTAATGCCACAGTAATTAACCACGATTCATTACTGTACAGACGCCCACGTTCACGCCACTTATCTGGGAGCATGCAAAGGGGCTTTTTAACCGTGCTGTCTCTACCTGTTTGTCATTATTCATAACATTTTGTGGATTTTCAGTCTTATAATACCAATAATGCCAATCATAAGTTATTTCTTTGTGAGCAGGAGCATTGAAGAGCGTCCCCCATGTGGTAGACGTGAATGATGCAGGATGACAATCATCAATGGACGAGTTACCGGTCAGTGTGATGAACATCCGGTGTTACCAGAACTAAGAAGAGTTTGGTTGAAAAGTTAGTACATCCAGCAGCAAAAGTGAACTGCTGTCAATGAGTCGCAGTCTGTAAAAGTCAAATCAAAGGCAAGGGATTTAATATAACTCCGTCTTGTAACTGTACGCTCAGATATACTGGGGAATACGACACAGTACAGAAGCTTAAGACCCTCTAAATTCTGTTTCATCGGGACTTTGAAGTGTGTTTTAATAACACACTTCATTTAAAAAAAACATTCTAAACATAAACTTTTGAAACAATTCCCGAAACGCTTAGGACCAGCAGGGTGCCGAGGAAGGAGGTGCCAAGGTTGAATATAGTAACATAGAGGTGCCTTGGAAATTTCTAAACAAAGGCCTATCTTAAAGGTGATAATATGTAACGATGATCTGGACCGTTAAACATCTAGATATGTAATATTGTGATATATTCGCCTCAGACAGCTTAGAATATGTCACGTTAATGGGAAATCATCACGTAATAATATTATATTTGATGATGCTTTAAGATAATATATTAGCTACAGTATATCACATGATTACACTCTTTGAGCATAATGAGTCAATTGAGTACTTCTTCCAACACTGGCCATTTGGAACGGGTTGGAAGGCTCGACATATAATGTCATCGTGCAGACAGGGCTGTTAGGTCAGACATCTCTTCTAGAGGTCGCACTGGTGAGCGTTGTGTCACAATGTTGGGCGGACGTCTTGGATTATTCTTTCTTTTGTTTTAAAATTGAAGAAACCAACGTTGCACCATAGCTAACAAGGAGGCTTGCCTTCTATAGATGTCTAACTGGACCTGTCTACCTACCTCCACACACTCTAACAACTGATGCCAGTTGAACCACAGTGGCTGCATCCCGGTCTCAGTATTCATTCTATTTTGAGTTGAAAGTTACTGGGGCTCTGGGCTTGAGCACGCATTGGAATTCTGCTCATGTACTGACCGACTGGCTTTGATGTAGTCTCACAATTTCATGGCTTGCACAGATCCATATTATTTCCTCAAACTTTCTAATTGTGTTTTACTCTCTGTTCCACCTCATGTAGCAAAGCTCCAACTACAAGTGCAGTAACGTGCTGAATTTGCCTTTTTAAAAGTTGGGCCAACCAACTGTTATTGCCCAATGGTCCAATAAGCCAGGTAGGAATTTCAAGCAATCCAAAGATACAGTATTAGTATTTTCAATTTCTTTTGCTATGAAATTCATGCTCAAGTTAGATTTGTACCTTTTATAATCACAAAACATAAATCTTACTGTGTCATTATGCCTCGCCTTTTGAGTCCTCATTACAGAAAAATATCAAAACTGCTTTTCTTATTTTTTCTAATAACAAAAATGATGATGGCCGGGGTTTAGTTTTTTTTTAACTCAAGTTAAGTCTGCCGGCGACCGTCGAGTTGAGAGTGAGAATATACTTGGCTTTGAATGTTTTTTTCTGTGGTGAGCCGTATAGCCTTAAGCCTTATTCAATTAGTATTCAGGCTGCGTACATGTAGAGGCAGAGACCTTGAGGAGGTAGAAGTGAGTGGCCAGGTCTTGCTACTCCTTGCTCATTAGAAAAAAATGAAGGAAAGAGGCGGAACAATGCACTGCCAGCACTCGTACCTCTCGCTCTCCCTCAGACAGCAAATGCACACATACTTCTGTGGGCCCACTAATAGATCCCCACATCAAAGAGGGGAAGTCTCTTTGCAGTTGTTCAATGCCCAGGGCTTGAGTACACCACTCCTGCACATTTCCATCTCAGCTTTGACCATCCAAGGCTGTCAACCCCTTCTGGTCTATTTGCTCTCAGCACTGTCCATCCCAAGAGACATTGTGTGTGTGTGCGTCTGCATGAATGTTTCATAAGGCACGGACATATGACGCATGCAGATGAAGATTGGACTTCTGGCTGCCCCATTCACATCTGTGTGTTTGATTTACCATCCTGTCTACACGGACATGGGTACTCTACACTCTTTCTGTACAGGTCTAAGATTTAATTATATATTAGTGCCCTCACCCGAAACTCCATAAAGTGGAGTGAAAACGAGTTTTCTCTTTCCTCCAGCCCACAAGTGCAGATCTGCCAATTCCAAATGTCTGAGTCACGGACTGAATCCACATTATGTCACATCACTCACAGGGACACACTTCAGAGTGACTGGAAATGAGTCACAGGTTTTCTGGTGGCCAAAAAGTTCATGCCTGCGAACCTACTTAGCTATCCCAGATTTACCCATTGATAGGAAAGCACCACTTGAAATTGAAAAAGATAAACCATAACCTTATAATAAACATGAATCATATTGCCAATTAATAAAATGTATATGTTTTTACGCTTGAAGTCCGCTGACCCATTCACTTCCATTCAATGCGAGAAAAGTGGCAAATAAAACATTTGCATCCTGAGGCAAAGCAATTTTCCAACGTGGCCACGAGGGAACAAAAGACGTGAATGGTCGTGATTCTCTGGGTGTAAATGGGTACCAGATAGAGCTTTGTTTCATTGAAAAGGCTCTGACAAACCCACTGATTGCTAACTGCCCAGCACCAACCTGCACTGACAAAGTGCAGATGTTTTCCTCAGGAGTGGAGACCAAAACAGAGGTAAAAAAAGAGCGTCCGTGAACACAACTTCAGACAAATGCTGGTGTTGCTCCATGTCTGCTGGATGAGTAAATATGCCATTTTTGTATTGGGTTATGGTAAGTCAATGGTGTGTTTGCAGCTTGTTGCATGACAAAAAACATCAAGGTAGTTCTTAAAAAGAGTAATGTGTTGGAGCAAAGACACGGAGCTCCCCCTTAGCTTTGCTTGGTTAATGCAAGATCATTGCTGATCATTTGCCTTAATTTTCATCGAACACATAGAAAGAAAGTCTGTCATTGAAGTTGTCTATTCCTGATTAATACAGTCTGTTGATGAAAGCTAACCATGAGCATGTGCTGTTATTTGGTTGCAAACGTCATGAGGATTTTGAAATTGCAATGCAGTAGGAAGCAGACCAATTCACAACAAGAAAAATAAAAATAAATGTAGTTTCCCTCTCAGTTTCTCTCTGTGCCACCAAGCACTGTGGCTCAACTGTGAAGTGTTTACGGTGCCACATACATACTATACACGTTGTTCCCATAACAGCCAGGTTCAAGTTATATCTGGCACAAACTGAGCATTTTGGTAATCTCCTGGAATCCACCTGTCAAATGCAATATTTGTTTTAGTGCTGGCTTGCCCACCAACTCCGGAGCAAAAATATCCAGGTTTCTTTGGCTTGCTCCATGTTTGAGTCTTCATCACATCGTTGTTTACTTTAGCTCTCTGCTATTTCATACAAGGTATGGTCGAAAACACAACAATCGGCTTATGCGAGCGTGTGTGCTGCTGTCTGCCGTTTTTCGAGGAGTGTGTGTGTGAGTGGGCAGACGGAGTCAGAGAGAGCCTCTGGGACTTCATCACACCGAGCAGCAAACCAAAACAATGAGCAGAGAGCAGCTCAAAGCTGAGGAGCGCTGCAGATTCCCACTGGGGCCGGCACTACTCCCACTTCGCGGGCCTTTTTTTTATTCAATAATATCCTGTTGCTTAATTAGGATTGAACAGCTGAGGTGATAGAAGGTAGGAGACCGACGGGGAGCTGGTTTCCTAACGTGACCACTGCTACGACCTATGAGGAGTCTGTCTAATAAGAACAGGGAGTTGACAGCTAGACAAAAGGCAGCGGAAGCCACTTCAGATTGGCGAGAAGTCAGATGGAACCAAGACGGGACTAAACTAGAAAACATGGTGGATTGTTCTTGATCTCAATTCTGATGATATAACTCATCGCTGGAAACCAGGTCCGGCTGTTATTTTGCTGTGCAGTTTCACAAAAGAAATAACACGGCAGTTTTGCTAAAGCCTGGACCTAAAAAACTTAAACAAGATGAAAAATATATCATATAGAGAGCAAACATCTATAATGCAATACACAACTCTGGAGACATAAATCTACAGCAATGGATTCCCTAAAGTCCTTTGAGGAGAAGAATATAATAATAATGTAACACAGGTGTGCGATCCATAAGGCTCCGGTCTGATGGTTTAAGTGATCCATGAACTGTAATCACCCAGGTATATTGCGAAGGCAGGATCATCTTCTGTCTTTTAGTCTGCGATATTTAACTTCTGACAACAAGTGTTCCAAATGACGACATTCCCACAATGTTTCTCATGGCAAATGTTTGCAAAGGTACCATTACATCTTGGATCACATCCATTCATCGACAGCACGCCTGTCCAACTTTTAGCTAAAGCATATGATGTGGTATCGATATTATTCAAATGCCATAGTTATATGATATTTAAGATTGCGAACGTACGTATGCATTCGTGCACGTTAGAATAGCCACTCCTTAAAATACGAGTGATACCAGGCACATTATAACCTCCAGGATGATGACTGTACAGCAGTTGTTTCTATGCATGTCGCAGTTTTCAGCTCTCAGCGTCCTCCATGCAGAGAGCTGCAAACACCTCCGTGTGTCTTGGTCTCCACGTGGTGCTGTGGGCGGATGGACAGCACGTAGAGGAGAGAACACAATGCTGCCAAGCTTCAGAAAAGCTGTGTTTTTCTACTTGGTTCCTTGCTCTTCTCGCTTTTTAAAAGACACAATTTAAATCTAAACTGCATTGTCAACTATGATCCGAGGGAAACACATTTTCTCCCGGATTACGGTTGCAGTCTTAAACATGTGGGTAACGCATTAAACTACGTCTTTTCTATGTCTTAAAAGTACGTTTGTTATGTTATTGCAGTTGCGCACGTGAATAGCAAAGAGTATTTTGTCTGTTCCAACAATCCGACGTGATCGGCCTCCCTACTTCCGCGGACTATATGATTTTGTGGTACGTCACAAACGAACGAAGACAGTACGTTTCCCTCAAAACGTACTTGAGCATTTCGTTGTGTTGTCTGAGAACAACAGCCTGACTATGAGAGTCAAAGGTAACCCATGGAGTTATTCTTTTTCTGTAAACAAACCAAGTCCTCATAAAACATTTGAATTTGAAACCCACATTGTTTAGGCAATCTTCTTGCTACTTTCCTGGAACTCTAGCCCAATCAATTGTCGACAGCCTGAATGCATAGCAGAACAGTGTATGATGTCATCCAAGTCCTTCCATGTCCATGTGCGAGTGGACAACTTACAAAGTAAATGCTTAAAACTCTTCTCCCATAGAGGTACAGTACTGACAAATACTCCAACAATGTGTAGTATCGGGGACATACTGGATAACTTGTATTTGCATTGACAGCCGCTGACCAGGAGAAGGACATGCTGGAGGAGAACTGCTCTGTTGTCGTGTATTTTTCTCCAATTATATATGTTATTCTGAGCTGCTCCATAGCAGTAAAACACCTCTGCTCAACATGAATTTGAAAAAATTAGACATGCAGCGCTTTTGCAACACAGCCCCCCCCCCCCCCGCGCTGTTGGAATAAGTAAACAGGCAGGAGACAGTCGAAGCTGTGTAACTAACACATGCAGCATCTCTATGTTGACTGCAGTGTGTGAGCGACACCATTTCTGTGAAGACAGAAAACAAGCTGACTGAATGTTTGTCTTGATCTTATGTGGTTTGAATGGAACCAAAAGGCTCCTGTCTCACTGACACTGAGATGAATAAGACAGAGGAGTGACTGCCGGGCAGCAACTTTGACTGCAGAAAACACACATTTCCATAGATATGAGACAAAGCCCCCGTGGGGCCTTTGATATTTCACAGAATATTTCTCTGCCCATTTGATTTTGATAAGGTTGGAGACAGTGTAACAGATGGAGTAGCAGCCTCAGTAAATATGCTTCTTCCAGCCGAGGATTCAATTCTAGGCAGCATATGACTGACCTCGTGGCTTGAAATAGATGTATGGGGGATCATCCAGATGAGGTCGGAATTATAGACTGCTGGGAGAAAAAAAGGGCAAATAATCATCAGAGGGATGAACAGATGGAAACAACTGGCCTCCGTGGCGCTCCTTTGAGGTGCTGTGTGTGCTGCATCACCAGCTCAAGATCAAAGAGGAGCGACTGCCTCCGCGGTCCACCTGAAGAAGCTCCTGATTACAGTTTGTTGGGTTCAGTCCTTTTGCTCCAAGTTAAAATAGGTAAGAAAAAGAAGTGTAATGACGCTGGTCCAAGACGTGGAAAACATAATGACATTGACAGGATTAGAGGGGAAACCTGTGACATTTTATTTAGTTCTTTTACTGCGTTTTTCATCATGTGACTACTTAACCTCGCTCTACTGAGGTTAAAGTATGTGGGTGCAAAAACAAAACAATATCTCCACTGGTTATTATTATTTAAACAAATTCACCTGCTTAAAGAAATTTGCCTTGAAAAACATTCACCCAAGAGGTAACACTGCATGAGATAAGAGGCTGACAGGAAAACAAAATAAATATTTCTTCCTCCTGACATTAAATGTGATCCACCAAGAGCCGGCTGAGGTCCATACAGTTGCATGCCCAGGTGTGTTCCACGTCCCTTTTGAAGGACTCTAAACTAAAATTCAATACATTAACTCAGCACAGTTTCCAATTTGGAAATAACTGAAAAGGTTATCTCGGATATTTTGAGGTGGGGCTCCATGTTCTGCAGTTTGTGTGAATGGAGTCTGGTGGCTTTAAAGGGAGCGATGTGACGGCTTCACTTCCGCTTCTGAAAGGCCTGTCTGACGGCGAGGTAAAGCAGATGTGAACGGGGGAAGCAGCAAAAAAACAAATAAAATCATTAGTGTACGCTATTATTAGAATGTTCGTACTGCTTTTGAAGTTTGAAAACACATGGCTCAGTGCTGGAGGAGCGTAAGACACACAGTCAGTGTCATCAGCCTGGCTTGGTGATAGGCCCCCACACTATAGACACGGATGGCCAAACATGTCTGAGTGCAGTAAATAGATAAATAAATGGAGCGTGGACGGGCCTCCGAGTGTCAGAGATGTGCTCAGAAACACGTCGGTCCATGAAAGGCTCGACGGATGCAAAGACATCCCATGGTATTCCCCTGTGAAAAAAGCAGTCAACTTTTTTTCTAATAGGGAACTTTTCATAAAAAAATGTCTGAGAGGGGTTTTATGAATCAATACCTCTACTTCAGGATAGCATGATGACCCTTAGAGAGTAGGGCAATGTCTGGGTTAGTACACGGTTGCTGCAGAGAGACAATTCCTTTCTTTCAGTAAATAAGAAATAAGTATTTTCCAATGCTCCGCACAATCTTTATGTGTCTCATTTGTTAACCTTATTTTTATTTCCTCAGTAAACATTGTAAACATGAGTTTTTGGTCTCAATCTCTAGCTTCAAGTCTTCTTCAATACAACATGATGTTCATTTAGTAAATCATGTTCCATTTAGAGGCAAACAGACCATAAAGCAGGGGATGCTTTTGGTTCGCTAAATTCTAATATTTTTGCTCGCCGAAGCTGCAAAAAAAAAACGTCATCCGGTTGTACTTGGCTCCACCCTCTTGGGTCACTTTTACTTGCCAAAAAAGACATACAAAGCAACGAGCTGGGGAACACAGTGGAGCATTTAGCAGCTAAAGATACAGACAAAAAATGTACGTTCATTTGTGGTTGGAAAATGGGTCACAAACGGCGGTCTCCCTTTGGCTTGTTTTGAGTTCATATTTCATCACCAGCCACTGCCTGGCGATTTGTATTTATTTCTCTGTTTGCAGTGGTGTATAATCGGCGTGTGTGTGTGTGTGTGTGTGTGTGTGTGTGTGAGCTCCAGAGCTCAGAAGTCAGTGGCAGCTGCTTGGGACTCAGCCACCACACTGACCAGTGAACCAAGACAATGGAGCTGAAAGTGGCTGAAAGCTGCAAAGAGCTGGAGTGATTGATGCTATTGATCCTGTCAGAGTCGTTTGAGTCAACCTGTGTGCGTTGCACAAGGAGTTCCATTGTTCTTGTATGTACAGTATAGAGACATTCATAATAGACCATATCTTGTTTCACTACACTTTAAAGACTAAGAACAGTATATCTAATTAAGCTTGCGTATGGCAAATTGACAATCCCCCCATTATGAATATTAGGACTATCAATCAGAATGTCCTTATTGCCGGGGTTGAGACTATTAACATGAATTAATGAGGACCATATCCAATGTTCTCCATCAGGGGTCCTGTTCCCATGAAGGATTTGACTTACATAAAAGGGGAGGGAGAGACAATAACAGAGGGAAGTTCCTACAATTCCTGGATGTCTTTTCACAGCCATGTATAACCATCGGTGGACACGTGTCTATTCTTGTTGAGTAGACCTTAATTCTGCCACAGATAAAGAAGAACAACAAAAGCCCAGCTGAGTCAACCCTCTCCTGCCTGTTGACGCCGTCTTCCCATTAGTCTTGTATTCAGAATCAGGATTTTCAGTGAAATATTGTGTTCGACACCGGTGTGATCGAGCTCCCTTTGGGGGGTGGGGCGGGGGAGGTTATCAGCTATATATCTCCTGAATGCAGCCTTTTGATATCTCTGCCAATGAATTGAAGCTCTCCGGGAAGAGATACGAGAGGAAAGAGAGCGGTTGGAGCGAAGGGTAATCTAGGCCCGAGTGCAGAAACCCATCCAGACTGACAAGCTGCTGATATCCTTTTCTAAGCATGAGAGGCTTCACGTGGGAGCTCGTCGCCGTTCAAGTGAGGAACTTGTCCATCTCGTTGCCGTCCCCGCGCCGTGCTCTCACATCTCGGGCTCTAGACAACCTTCGCTTGTCAACATCTCGCCGAAGAAACCGTGATTACTGTAATCAAGCATCGACGTGGAGGGACTTCTCACAGCTAACACTGCATGTTGGTCACTTTGTGTGAATGAAAGTAGCTCCATGTAGACAAGAACATAGACTAGAGGTCATAAACACATGATGATTATTTACACAATCGATATATTATTTTGATATGTACCCATTTTACAGATATTGTATACACACTCTTGCAAAGTAAATCCCACATGCATACTGGAACCACACAGTCTTTTCTTTTGAGTTTTTGTCCCCATCCTTATTTAGACACCGGTATTCACTTACTCCAATGTACCAAGCAAGCTTTTGCTCAGTGTGAGACTGCCCCCCACTGGTTGTAGCAAGACATTACAGCACTTTCCCCTGCAGATCCAAATCCCAGGGAGCCACTTGGGTCTCTGCTGCTGCAGTGAGCTGGTCGCTGGATTCAAAAGGCTCGTCTGAGGGAGGACAGCTGCACACATTTGATTAACGTGCAACTGTTTCAGCAAAGAGTATGTTCTTGTGTCATAAAGGACGGGATGCATCATGTAGACAAAGCTTCAGGAGAAGAATTAAGTACAACCGTTACCAAGTCTTTGGTTTATAAATACCCTGTACATTAAAGCAGTGGCACAGTATACACACATATATATATATATATATATATATATATATATATATATATATATATATATATATGCGCGCTGTAATGAATGCAGTCTTGCATCATTTAAGTAATCAGTGCAAAACTGTGTGAATGCTGGAAGGAGGTCATTCGATTATTAATTATCCTAACAATAACTTGCAGTAAATTAGAATGTAGAATAGAATAAGACCCTCAAAGTCCTTAAAGTGCTCAGAGAAGAAACATATAAGGAAGACAGAAGGTTTCAGGTCGGCCGTCAACAGGTAGAGACAGCACTGAAACTGATAAGAAGACATGAGGAGACGTTTCTTACCAAAAGGAAACTCTTGTACCCTGTCGGGCATATGAGTCAGCCCTGGAACGGCAAAGGTGCCTTCCTTTTGCTTCTGAAGAACACTTGTTGGAAGAAAGCGTTTTTCAAAGGCTCTTTGTAACACTAAGGGTTCCATTAAGAACTCATTTTTCAAAGAGCCCTTCTTGGAAGAATGGAAGAAACTGTTCTTCAAGGATTGTTGAAAGCATCGATGTTACAATATATATATATATATATATATATATATAACGTTTTAGCAGGACTCAAAAAGAGTTCTCCTCTGGGGACAAGCCAGAGAAGCCTTTATATAAAACTCTCGATTGAACAACTGCACATGGCCACCCCGTAGAGCAGCGGTGAGCCAGCCAGCGCTAACATGCACCACAAGGCACGATAACAACACACACAGAGGGAGAGTGACCAGGTAGACATTACTCCTCTTTACCTAGATAATAGTTGGTTCCTGCTATAATCAATGATCAATGAGCTCAATTTAAACAACCATAAACTTTTACAATTATTTGTTTTTCTTCTTACAAGTTCAGTATTATTTTACTTCCATGATAAACCTTGCATAACACAATGTAACTGGCTGCATTATGGCCATGTCAACGAAGCCAATTTGACAGATGGTGACAGTACTTTTTTGTGGATTAATAAAACGTGTCTTTGCATTCATGTATGTATGAAACAGACCAGCGTGTTTTAGTTCGCCGTCGAACCTACTAATCACTTCATGTGACTTTATTTCTATGTGAAAATATGTGGATTGTAGGGAGGCGTTTTACCCCCTGTCGCTGTTAGTGATTCAAAACCGGCTGAGCTCAATCTGAGCTGAGATCAATTAGGCCGCCTTGTGTGGATACACCCCGAGGTAGCGCTTCTTTTGTGACAGTCCACGAATGACATCACAGATCCTTCAGGTGTGAATTGTGTGTGTGTGTGTGTGTGTGTGATTTCGTTTCCATCCCCAAACAACGCTCGTTCTAATAGCTTCCACCGGGTGCTCTTGTCTACAGCAACAGCACACGTCCGCTCTATGGTTTGTTGAAGCAGCTGTATTTAACATTCGGAACCTCGATAGCGCCGCAAACAACTATTAGCTAGGTAAAGATACGGTGGAGTAATGTCCACCTCAGCAGAGAACGGAAGTCTCTCTCTGTGTTATCAGAGCTGGAGTTTGTGCCCCTCCCCCCCCCCCCCCCCCCCCCCCCCCCGCGCTTTGCACTGCTCTTATACGGTGGTCACAGAAGTTCCCCCTCGGGTGAACACTGTTGGGTCTGTCGGCGCCGGCGATGCATGCAAATATGTAGGCCTACTGTGTGCTGTGTGCTGTCTAAATCGGGACACGCCGTAGAGTCGGAGAGCACATGGGGGGAAGTTTCATGTGAAAGAGTTTCAGGTGAAAGTCAGCTAATTGAGATGCCGCAGGGAAGAAAACTGTCCAACCTTCTGCCTCCGGGGTTCATTCACCAGGGAAAGCATACTAATGTGAAGATGAGTGCAATGTTTCTGCTGCTTTCCAGAGGCACCCCAGGGCAAGTGATACAAGGGATGCTCAAAAATTAAACCACCCGGAAGGTTTTCATAGGGCTCCTTTGTCTGTGACTCGTGGAAGAGTTGTTGGATGCCTGACACACAGACATGTACAGCAAGGGACACCTGTTTCCTTCGTCTAGCTTCAAGCCAGAGGAAGCCAAGGTGTTTGGAGCTGTTGTGCTCATTAAAAGTTGTTTTCTTTCATCGTTAAATTAAACTTTAATTTCAAGTAAAAACTTTCATCACTACTTCTGTTTCACTCTATATATACAGTACATATATACTGTATATACTGTATGTGTGTGTGTGTGTGTTTAACTACAAAGAAAGAGCAGGTTCAGGTTGTAGCTATACCTGCAAAAAGTAATGCACAATCATTTGTATTTAACCCACATCAACGTATATATTCCATGTGATTGTGAGCCGGGGCTAAGCGATGATGTTTGGGGGAAGTCAGTTAGAGGGCTGGGGTTTACAAAATGAATGGACTTCCACCCAGGAGATCGCTGTTCATGTCAACGTTTGCTTTTATATCACCTATTTTAAGTCACTTCTGTAGATCTTTTCCTAAACCTAATTATGTGTTGTCCTCAACACAGCAGGAGCACAAAAAAGTAACTCTTCATAAGACGTCATAAAAACAGGTGTATGAGGATAAGTTGCACGTTACTTAGAAATACTTGATTTGTATTCTTCTTCTACAATGTGAATGGCACGCGGGTGTCAAATAACAAAGACACATAGATGCGTACTTTGAATCCTGTCCATCATTGCGTCGTCAAGATAGTTGTAAAACTTAGGAAGATGCTGCATCAGATAGCATCGGTATGAGCAAAGTTATGAGGAATAAGCTGTACGCATGCGTGAATAGGATTTTAATGGAGCTCAGACAGGAAGACCAGACCCCTCAGCCCGCCATTTATTCCTCACATTCCTGCCAATCATCTCTCACACATGCTCACTCATTGTTTACTTGCTGTCATTGTTCCGCGCCGTCAATCATGACACCAGCTGCGCAGATCAGCTGATCCCCTCTATCCAATAAGCACACGGTAATGATGACATGGTTAGCCAATCATCTTGGTGCTGTCTCATTTAAATATGACTGTCTCTCTACCTTCAGTTCATTCATGCTGCTGTTACGCACCCCTCCACCTCCCCATCTCCGCCCAGTCTTCATGGATCCATCAGCTTCATCAACTCATCATTCCATCAGAGATGTGTCTGAGGTGTCTGATGCCTGTCTGACCGACATCTCTCAGTGGATGTCCGCACACCACCTGAAAATTAACCCGGACAAGACTGAACTTCTCCTCCTTCCAGGAAAATGCTCTCCCACCCACGACCTGACTATTAACTTCAACAACTCAGTGCTGGTTCCGACTCCGACTGCCAGGAACCTCGGAGTGACGCTCGACAGTCAACTCTCCCTGACTGCCAACATTGCTGCAATAACACGCTCCTGTAGGTACATGCTGTACAACATCAGGAGAATACGACCCCTTCTCACTCAGAAGGCGGCACAGGTTCTGGTCCAGGCTCTGGTCATCTCACGGCTGGACTATTGCAACTCCCTCTTGGCAGGTCATCCAGAATGCAGCTGCTCGACTGGTCTTCAACCTACCGAAATTTACCCAAACTACTCCGCTCCTCCGCGACCTTCACTGGTTACCGGTGGCCGCCCGCATCCGCTTCAAAACATTGGTACTTGCGTACCGTGCTGCGAACAGATCGGGTCCAGTCTACATCCAGGACATGGTCAAACCGTACACCCCAGCCCGTTCACTTCGCTCGGCTTCTGCCAATCGGCTTGTAGCTCCTTCACTTCGAGCTAAACACTCAACAAAATCACGACTGTTTGCTGTGCTGGCTCCTCATTGGTGGAACGAGCTTCCCATTGACATCAGGACAGCAGAAAGTCTCTACATCTTCCGGCGCAAACTAAAAACACATCTCTTTCGACTATACCTTGAATAGGTAGCACTTAAATGCCGATAGCACTTCAGTAGCACTTAAATGGCACTTACGGATAGTACTTTGTAGTTTAACTTTATTGAAGAAATTGTACTTGCTTGATTCTTGTTGTTCTGAGTTTGGACTCACGGTTTAATGCACTTATTGTAAGTCGCTTTGGATAAAAGCGTCAGCTAAATGACATGTAATGTAATGTAATGGTGAGCCGGCCTCCCGCGTTGGCCCTGCTGATGCCCCGCCCCCTCCTCTCTACCTCCTTCTGTTTCATAGATTGGAGTTCCATTCATACATTGTCATATTCATGTAATGTGTTTATGTAACTTTGTAAATGCTGTTCATTCTGAACACATGACATCTATTCATCTGTCCATCCGGGGAGAGGGATCCTCCTCTGTTGCTCTCCTGAAGGTTTCTTCACTTTTTTCCCTGTCAAAGGTTATTTTTGGGGAGTTTTTCCTGATCCGATGTGAGGTCAAAGGTCAGGGATGTTGTATGTGTACAGACTGTAAAGCCCTCTGAGGCAAATTTGTAATTTGTGATATTGGGCTATACAAAATAAACTGAATTGAAAATTGAATTGAATCAGCTCATCACCACCAGGTCTCCACGGGGGGGGGGGGGGGGGGGGGTCTATCTCGTTGCTGATCGGGGCGTCGGCCCTCAATTGCATATCTCCCCGTAGAGTCCAAGCGCCAACGACTCTGAGACTTCATCATTTCATATCATCTGTTAACAATAAACATGCATCCTTTCTTCATCTAACTGGTCTCTCCCTGATTGAAATGTTATTCAGTCAGCTGAGAAAAACAAGAAGCTAGGAAGTCACTGATTTTGATGCATGAGTGACACAACTGATGCCAATCAGCAGCCGTGTCTCAGCCAAATGTGTTTCGATACAACTAAACTGCCTTCTCTATTACATTCTCATTGTAAACTGAAAGAAAACAAAAATGCAATAAAAGTTGCTTATGTTTACTTGGTTAGATTTATAAAACATCATGGGTTTGATTACAATAAGTAATAAGTTTGTTATGCTATTTAAGTTACAAACTTAATAATGTTGAATTAATAATAATAATAATGTTTTCACACGAGACACAAACACCTGTCGCCCAGGTGAAAGTCCTGTGTTTGTTTGACTCAGCCAGCCATCCATCCCAACACTATGTATTTGTGATACGTCATAAACGTAATTGACAGTTCAGTTTTGTCGCATGGGAACGTCGTTTTTAGGAGACCAGGCCACAATCAGCCAATACAAGTGAGACGCACTAGCACTTAGATTTATATAGATGAAGATGACAGCTCTACTCGCACTTTCTCGAGTGTACCTGTCCCATCCCTGCCTCTGTCACAGTCCATCCAGTCATCCATCCATCATTCAGTCTCCAAATGGCTAATGTGAGGTAGCCAGTCCTCTGCGACCCTGAAAAGCACAAGGACTATCCATCTGTCACGCAGGTTCCCTTTGCTAACAGCGGCTACACACTTTACTTAATCGTCCCCTACATCCCACCGCCACGGTGCTGAAAGGCATTCTGGGAATTGTAGGCGTGGTAACATGACAAGCTAGAGCAAAAAAATGAAGATTGTAGAGCAGTTTGCTTGGCCGTTACTAACATGGCTGTGTGCACGTCAACAGCAGGTATGGTCATTGTAGCCACAATAGATCTCTAAATTGACCCGCGGTTCACTGCCAGAAAATATCAAAATCAATTAATTAACCATGTTTTATTCAAACAAATCAAATGCAATTCAAAGTCCTTTACGAATGATTGACAGGATGAACAACAAGACAGAGATGGAAAGATGAAGAGGCTAAGATACAAATAAATCCATGAACATGTTGAAGACATGTTAAAACCAATCTTATCTCGACAACCCCTTCACATGTTTCCCTTGTGACATGTAGCATGGAGGGTGTGCCACGTACAGTGCATCAAAAAGACGCGCTGTCATGTGTCTCAATGGTTTACGCATTCTTTTACTTCAAAAGAGAAAGAGAGAGAGCGCGAGAGAGAGCTGTGAAAGAGGGGCATACTGCATGCATATACAGTACACTTCATTCCATGCATACCCATTTAGACCTAAGGGGAAACACAGCCCCCCCTGTGGATTCATTCCTTCAGCATGTTCGGTTCTTCAAAGCCAATTCAAGCTCATGCATATCTGCATCCTATGGAGGCTCTCTTTAGTAGGATTAGCATAATGAGGCGGCCCTTTCCAAACCTGCCCCTCAGATCTTGTCTTTCACTCACAGGCCGGACGAACACCCCCCCGTCATCTCACTCTGCGGGACATCCTATGGCGGCAGAAGATAACACGCAATAGGTGCGGGGTGTTATTTAGACAGAAGGTGCACACAGCGAGCCTGTAAACCACGGTGTAATCAGATGTAGAGACAGAGGAGCTGCACGGATTAAGGGTGTCTAAATGGAGGTGCAATGAAGGACAAAATGGTAGATGGTGAACGGAGAACAGGATGGTGTGGGAAGTGGTGCAGAGCGGACAACGGAGGCTTAGCGTAATCAATATTGTTTATGAGATGGTGTGTGTGTGTGTGTGTGTGTGTGTGTGTGAGGAAGATAAGGAAAGTGTTCAGAGGTACAAAAAAAGCCCAACATAGGTCACTGAATATATGCAGTGCACCTGAAGAACAAAAGTTTCACTGAACAAAAAACGTGACAAAACATCGTAAATTACAAAAAGAGGAAAAAGAAGAAAAGAAAGTAAAATTAAAGTAAAATAATAGGGTGTCACCAATCGCACTTTACAATTTTTGATCCATTCTTTTCAGGTCAGCTGAGAACATTACTCATCTTTTCTCTTGTATACAGTCTATTTTCTCCAGCTTTGATCCTCAGGAAGAGAGTACATTTTTCCATAGAGTATATTTCCTCTACAATGTCCAGCCACTGTCCTGGGCTTGGAGGGGCACTTTTCAACCAGCTCCTTGCGATGGCCTTTTTACTTGCGAGTATCAGGATTTTAAAGAGGTAGATGTCCTTCTTTTGAATTATGTTGCCAGGTATCAGTCCCAGGTACACAATCCGTGGGTCCCTGGGAATCTTGTAGCATAGGATCTCCTCCAGAGTCTGAATAACTGTCCCAGAATGTTTGTATTGCTACACATGTCCAGAACATGTGTGAGTGGTTGGCATTCATCTGCCCACACTCTCTCCAGCATGGCTGCTCTTTACCCAATTGTTCACGTTTTGTGTGGGGCGTAATGAAAGAGAGGATTAAGTTCTTCCAACCCTATTCCTTCCATCTTCTAGAGCTGGTGGAAGTTCTACACATGGAACGTCAATCACTCTTCGACAGTTTAATGTTCAGTTCTACTTCCCATTTCAGTTTTACATATAGTGTGTTTCTTCCGTCTCGTTTTTGTAAACTTTGAGAGGGTTTGTTTGTGTGCACTTCATTACCTACTCCTGATATTCCTCTTTTAATTTCTGTATCTTAGAAATGTCTGAACAGGTCCACATTTTCTAAATTAAATTCTCTTTTGAGTTTTACAAAAGATTTACAGGTTTTTCCCTCTATACGTGTAAATACATGTTCCTTTTTCTCAAAAGTATTATCTGTCTGTCCCGGTCTAAACCTGGTGGTCTGAGAGGGCCAAATCAGAAGTGTACTGTCTCCTTCCAATATGTATTTTCTGACCATCTCCTTCTAAATGTTCAGTCATTCTTCTATAATGGAATCTTTTCCGTTTTGGTCAGTATATTCTTTTCCGCCTGGGGTTGAGATTGATTAGTTCAATATGTTTCCATCCAGCTTGATACTGCGGGGAGCACCAATAAACAATGTATCTCAATTGAGCCGCGTAATAGTATTCTCTGAGATTTGGCCGTGCTCGGCCTCCGCTCTCCTTGTCAATTTGGAGTGTGTTAAGTTTGACCCTTGACCTCCTCCTGCCCAGATAAACCAGGATGTCTGTTTGTCTCATGCTGTAAACTGAGAAACCTTGGCAGTACATTTATTTTTTTACCACCTCAATTCTTGAACTGTAATCCAATACTAGTGTTGATCATTTTGTTATATCTTTCTGTATCCTATCATTTATTATATTGTAATTTGTTTCATATATTGTGTTCATTTCCTGAGTAATTAACACTCCCAGGTATTTTTTTGATTTTGCTTCCCACTTGAGTTTATATTTCTGCCTAATTGCCTTACTTGGTGTGTAGTTAAGAGAGAGTACCTGTGTTTTTGTGATGTTCAGTTTATAGCCTGACATCCGACCATAGTCAGCTAAAATGTTCTTAAGTTTTGGAATTGAAGAGTTGAGATTTTGGAGATAGGTAATAAAGTCAACTGCGAAAAGTCCTATTATATGTTCCTCCTTTGCTATATTGATCCCTTTCACCTCTTTGTTTTGTCTGATAGCTTGAGCCAGAGGCTCTATGGATATTGCAAAAAGGGAGGGACTAATGTAGCAACCCTGGCGAGTGCCTCTAGACAGCTTAAAACTACCTGACAGGTGGCCATTGATCTTTATTCTAGCGGTTTGGTCTCTATATATAGATTGTACGCATCTAATGAATTGGTTATTAAAACCCAGCCTTTCTAGCACTCTCTACAGAAAAGACCAGCTGACTATCAAACACCTTTTCTGCATCGAGACTGACCAGAGCTGCACTTAGATGTTGTTTATTAGCCTGTTCTATTATATGTAAGGTTTGTCTAATGTTATCCTGTATTTGTCAACCTTTTATAAATCCTGTCTGATCCTTCATTTGTTAATTCAGGAAGAAAGTGTTCTATTCTTTTTGAGATTATAGATGTAAACAGTTTGTAATCTACATTCAATGTAGAAATTGGGTGTTAGGATTCACAACATTCTTTATTTTATTCAGGGTGACTGATACCACATGCCTCTTTCCATGATGGTGGAGCCACAGCTTTGTTGAGTGTCCAATGTAAGGATTCAAGCAATGCTGGGGCGAGGACTTCTTTAAAGATGTTGTACCACTCATTTGGAAAAAGGTTGCTCCCTGGGCATTTATTTGTTTTCAATTTACTAATCCAATACATTTTTTTGTCAGAAACAGATTCAGAACCTTTTATTGCCAAGTATGTTTTCACATACAAGGAATGTTTCATGGCGGGTGTCAACACAGTGCAATAATTAAGAATATAATATGTCCCGGGGATGACAGAGTCAGTCAGTGGGGGACCCGGGCTCTGTTCATGAGCCCGACTGGGAAGAAACTGTTTGTTTGGCCTGAGGTCTTGGTACTGATGGACCTCATCCTCCTGCCAGAGGGAAGGGGCTCAAACTGTTTTTGTCCTGAAGGGACGGCAGATTGCAGCCAATCACCCTCTCAGCAGAGCGGATGGTACGCGGCAGCCTGCCCTGGTCCTTGGCAGTGGCTGCAGCGTACCAGACGCTGATGGAGGAGCAGAGGGTAGACTCAATGATGGAGGTGTAGAAGTGCACCATCTTTGTCTTTGGCAGGTTGAATTTCTTCAGCTGCCTCAGGAAGAAGATCCTCTGCTGCGCCTTCTTGGTGATGGAGCTGATGTTCACCTCCCATTTGAGGTCCTGGGTTATGGTGGAGCCCAGGAAGAGGAAAGATTCCACAGCGTCGACGGGGGAGTCACACAGGGTGAGGGGGCGGGTGGGGCTGCGTTCTTCCTGAAGTCTACAACCATCTCCACTGTCTTGGGAGCGTTGAGCCCTAAGTTGTTCAGACCGCTCCAGGTCACCAGATGGTCAGTCTCCCACCGGTAGGCGGGCTCATCCCCACCAGAGATGAGTCCAATGAGGGTGGTGTCATCCACAAACTTCAGGAGCTTGATGGACTGGTGACTGGAGGTGCAGCTGTTGGTGTACAGGGAGAAGAGCAGAGGGGAACGAACGCTTGGGGGGAACCGGTGCTGATGGACTGAAAGCCTGAGACATGTTTTCCCAGCTTCACGTGCTGCTTCCTGTCAGACAGGAAGTCTGTGATCAACTTGCAGGTGGAGTAGGGCACGTGCAGCTGAGAGAGCGTGTCAAGCAGCAGAGAAGGGATGATGGTGTTGAATGCAGAGCTGAAGTCCACAAACAGGATCCTGGTGTAGGTTCCTGGGTAGTCCAGATGCTGGGGGATGAAGTGAAGGGCCATGTTGACAGTGTCTCTGTTGGTAGACTGCAGGGGGTCCAGAAGTGGGTCGGTGAGGGTTTTGAGGTGGGACAGGACTAGGCTTTCAAAAGACTTCATGACCACAGAGGTCAGGGCGACGGGCCTGTAGTCATTGAGTCCGGTGATCCGAGGATTTTTGGGGACGGGGATGATGGTGGAGACCTTGAAGGCTGGAACGTGGCATGTCTCCAGGAAGGTGTTTAAAATGTCTGTAAACACCGGAGGCAGCTGATCAGCACAATGCTTCAGGGTGGAGGGGGAGACAGAGTCCGGACCGGCCGCTTTACGGGGTTCTGTCTTTTAAACAGCCTGTTGACGTCTCTCTCCAGAATAAAGAGTTGGGATGGGTGGTACAGAGGCATGAGCCCCTGATGGTCTGGGGGAAGGGGGGCTGGTGGTCTAGGGCTGGTTAATGGAGCTGTGGGGGATGGAGTTAGGACTGTCCCATTATCTTTCAAATCTACACTAGAACTCATTCAGCTCGTCTGCCAGGCGGAGGTCATTCATGGAGTGGGGGGTTTTGGGCTTGTAGTTGATCTGTCTGAGCCCTCTCCAGACAGAAGCAGAGTCACTTGCTGAGAGCTAGGTTTTCAGTTTCTCAGAGTACAGTCATTTAGCATCTCTCACCGTCTTGCTAAACCTGTATTTTGCCTCTTTGTACAAGTCCTTGTCCCCACTCCTAAATGCCTGATCCTTGTGCAACCTTAGCTTTCTGAGTTCCGCTATGAACCAGAGTCAAAAAGCAGTAACTCCATCCTGTGAGTCCAACAAGTCCCATGGAGAAATGATACCCTCACTACCAGATAAATAGTGATTAATATAAAGCCAAAATACAAATCTAGTGTAGTCAAGTTAGAGTCTCAGAATTGTAACAGTCATACCGGGTCGTGTGGCTTGAGACCCCGTTCATGTTTGCTCGGTGCGTCCCCTGTGGAACTCTTGGAGTCCCTCGGTCTCTGTGCCACGGCCTGGTCCTTTCTCCTGGCGACCCGATGCCTTCTGCCATCCCAAAAGTTCACAGAGCCATGTTTCCGGGTTGCTCTCTCCTTCGGTAGTCTCCAGCTCTTCCACGGGGAATCTGCGTCTCTTTAGCTCCCACCGCTGTGCACTTCTTGTGCACTGATGTATGTTTGGGTCTCCGTATCCCAGTGGATCCGGATATTCGTGTATGGTGTTTGGATTGTTTGGAAGCGAATCCCATTTTCCTTTAAGGCTTTCTTTATCCCGTTGTATTCCCTGCGCATAGTCGTGGTCAAGGTAGAGAGTTCTGTTACCCAGTTGGGTTTTTCCCTTTTTCCTAGCTTCTCTCAGTACCATGTTCTTGGTTGTGAACTCCTGGAAGGTGATAATGATAGGTCTCGGTGGGGTTTCTGCGCCCCGGACCTATGAGCCCGCTGTATTTTCAGATCCAAGTCTTGTGGCAATGGCAGCTCACTTCTGAGGACTTTCACGATGAACTGTGGTACCGAGTTTCCCTCTTCTCCATCTGCCACTCCAAAGAGGCGCATGTTGTTTCTCCTGGACCGGGACTCTAAGTCCGTTAGTTTTTGCTGCAGGGTTCCAGGCAGGTGCAGAGTGCTCCGGTCGCCTCCACCGCCCAGCCCTCTACCTGTTCCACCCGGATCTCCGCCTCTCCAACTTGGTCGGACAAACTCTGCATTTCCAACACCAGGCTGTCAAGTATGCCATTTGTTTCTTGTCCCATGTGATTAATTTCCTGTCTCAGTCATTGTCCACCTTGAGATCAGTTTTGAGCTCATTTATCGCCCTAATTATGTCACTGGGATCAGCTGTTTCATTTTGCTTGTAAGCTTGATCTGCTTTGATGTTGCAAGCTTTTGCTTTATCTTGAGTTTTTGGCATTTTTTCTTCTCCTTCATGGCTTCTGGTAATTATTTTCCCACTCATATATCTCTTTCTCTGATAAGTTTGTCCGTGGATAAATTGGGATTAATCTGGGAGCGCGATTTCACTCTAACTACTCCGTTGAAAACCGCCAGTCTCCACCACAAAAAAACTGTTTTAAATCCATGTGGGCGTTTCATGCCTCTCCATAGATACTTATATATGTTCAGAAATCTCTCTCGGAAGTAAGCTTAAAGGCACAATCTTTGATCCAAAAGTAATTTAGAAAGAAGAGTACATCATTTCCAGTTCAAAGGTTTTGGGGTTTTTTCAACCTCAATTCCACATGTGCTAATTTGTTTCAGTTATTTTTTGGTTCAGTTTTATATTTTTCAGTTGAAGAATATTTTTAGCTTTAACAGCATTTTCCATGTGCTCTCCCAAGACCTGCACCAAAACACTTTTAAACTGCCATCAGGGGAAGAGGCTAAGGCTGATCTTTTTCATAGTTTCTCTTCCAGTCACCCCCCTTCCTTTTTTCCATATGTTTTCACGCATTGTTTGTGTCTTCAGCATATTTCAGCTCCTCCCGTTTCCGAGTTGCTATGGAAGCCATCCACACATTCCTCCCCGTCGGCTGAACACAACAGCCGCGTTCTGAAAAGCCTTTCATGGGCTGACAATTGCCATTAACAAGCGGGGAGGAGGCACCTCCGTTCCAGCGGCTGACTTATTCAAATCAATCCCTCTCTCAGAACAACTGGAATTGATTATAATTGACAGGTATCCAAAATCTGATTCTGTGCACTTGGGTTTTCTGTGCGTTCTCTTCACAGATGCCTGTCTCTTCTGGTTTGTTGGGCTCAGCCAGCTGGAAAAGGGACTGTAACAAGAGAACATTTGCAGCTATATGACTATTTATGAACCACGCGAGACAAATTAATTTGCAACAATGAACTAGGAAATATGCTGAACGATAAAATGAAAACTTTTTTAAGTTGAACAGAAATGTAATTCTCCTCCACTTGAATGTAACAAACTAGTGATATGTAATTACAGTGTAGCTTGTGAGCATATATTTCCATTATTCAAGAGGATGAAACAGTTCGGCGATATATATATGTGGAAACAATCTTGGAGACATGTGACATTGATTGACTGACATTTGAGTGTTGTTAATGGATGCTCTGTCAACTTGCTCGGTGTGCTACTGACTGGAGCACATCATAGCCTTCAAACGTAGAGACAAGTCGTTTTTTTTCTCCATTTTTCAGCAAGGCCACATTGTGTTATTTACTGTTCGCAGTCTAAGCCCCCAAAAAACAGGCTGTGAAAACTCATTGCAACATTTTGTCCTCTAATCTTAGCACTCCATACATTACCCTGTGATTGGCATCATAACAAAGAAAAATAGGGCTTAGGGAACATTGGGCTGAGAAAACTACTGAGGAAACATTTGTCAAAGGGAACATGGGCCGAGGACACATTTGGCTGAGGAAACATAGGACTGAGGGAACATAGGGCAGAGGGAACAGAGGGCTAAGGGAACTTTGGGCTGAGGAAACAGGACTGAGGAAACATAGGGCAGAGGGAGCATGGGCCGAGGACACATTTGGCTGAGGAAACATAGGACTGAGGGAACATAGGGCAGAGGGAACATTTCGCTGAGGAATCATAGGACTGATGAAACATAGGGATATGGCAACATTTTGCTGAAGGAAGATTGTGCTGAGGGTACATAGGGCTATGGGAACATTGTGCTGAGGGTACATAGGGCTATGGGAACATTGTGCTGAGTTTACATAGGGCTATGGGAACATTGTGCTGAGAGTACATAGGGCTATGGGAAGATTGTGCTGAGGGTACATAGGGCTATGGGAAGATTGTACTGAGGGTACATAGGGCTATGGGAACATTGTGCTGAGGGTACATAGGGCTATGGGAACATTGTGCTGAGAGTACATTTGGCTGAGGGAACATAGGGCTCAGTGAACATATTCTTGGTCTGCTATGTAATAATGTGTTAAGAGTTGTTAGTCCAATGGAAAGAAGGGTCTCAAAGCATCGGTTCTTCTGGTTTGAAGCTAAAATTACATTGAAAAGTAATTTTCATTTGCTTCCAATCCAGCAGTTAAGACACCATCTGGTGCTTCTAAAGAGTACATGATGAATCATTACCCGCTGCTTTTATTCTCTTGAATGGATTTGAGACGACAGAGCTCATGTCACAGTATGTACAGTTTGCAACAAGTCTGCAACTCCTGGATATTCCACAACTCACAATGAAAGTATTGCTACTGTTTACACAAAACGGACGATATTGGGTAACCGTCATCGCAATATAGATTTGTGAAATACACAGACATCTAGTACATTACATAATGGAATACAGTAAACACCAACGTATTATATTTCTCTTTTTAATATTTTTAGAGTCTAACTTTAACTTTCTAATGTGAAATTCTAATTCCTCAATATTTCAAACTACAAACTTTTTATTCGAAACATATGGTTACTGTTCCAAATTCAAAGGATATCATTTCTAGGAGACAGGGTTGCACATAATGTATCATTGTGTGTTAACAAGACACGGTGTGATACAACAATCTATTACAGCATGCTGTGTGTGAGCAAAGGGGGTTAAAAGAGAAACAGAAAAACTGGTGTTATCTCTATTTCTTTGATATTTTCCAAAATGCTCAAGGTTGGTGGAAAAACTGATATAACGTATTGTGTTTTGTTGGGGGATGAAGCCTGGCTGAACCAAAACAGCTGGTCAACAGAGCACTCCTACAATGAGAGAATGGATCCTTTCAAAACTAAAGATTGTAAAAAGGTCTTTGATATGTGTGTTTTGGATTGATTGGAAGTTTTTTTAAATGAAGAGCATCTTTGCTCAGTGTCAACTGAATCTAAATGGTCTTAGTTATAGACTCTAGTTTTTACGTTAGCATTGTTTGTGACATAATTTCAGTACTTATGTTACGTTTGACTTATTCAACACTAGTTCTTACAATAAGCCCAACCCTGAAGTGTTTCCGGTGCCGAAAGCTGTTTTTATTGGAATTCACAATGTCGCCACTGTTCGCCGGGCTTTCCAGTGTGCTCGGAAGTGACGCCAAGGAATCTGATATAGCGTCAGAAAGTTGGAATGAGAGGCCGTCGGTATTTCTTAACCTGAAAATGACTCCTTGATCACAATTATTGGAGGTGCACGGCGGGTTTGTCAGCTCATTACACAGACCGCACACCTTCCCTAACAAATCATTCTGCTGCTGCCACCACTCTACCTGACCCAGATTCACCCCCATTATTAGGTGATATTTCTTGCAGCTAAGAACTGTACAACTAATAAGGCAGTGTGTCCTTTCAGAGCGAGGGAAGTGACTCTACATAAGGATTGAGATATATGGTTCTGGAGCCCTGGAGCTGAGCTCCCCAGATTCTGATCTCTACCCCAGGTAGAATCTGGAGCCGGCCCACTGTCTGCCTCCAAGAGCCTCTGGAGCTCCGTTCCCTCCCCGCACGAGCTAACGCGCTAAGTTTGGATGAAATTGGCTGCTTGCAGAAACAGCTTTGTTCTATTTTTATGCTTTCCATTTCTCCATTTGAAAAGTTCCCTTTTAATGTGTCTCTAAAAAGCTCAGTACTTGTTTTGTCCTTTTTTATTATGATCTTTGTCCTCCTGCTTCATGAGCTCGTTAGTAGCAACTATTTGTGGAATGGTAGAAGAGTAAAAAAAAAAAAAAGATAAATTAACTTTTGGCATTCCTCACAATTCACAAAACCTTTCAACTATATTTGCTATGCACAGTGTATTAAATGCCATTGAAACACGGTTATCCAGTACACAGGAGGTATTAGTACAGTACTCAGCATTGCCATAAACATCAGAGCTGCAAGTATGTTATGTAGGATTAGTCTCACTCACATAAACTCAATCAGGAATTATACAGCATTTCTTTAGAAATGCAAATGTATGTTGTATTGAGCCCACGACTTATATAAATACCTGACATTATCATAATTGCATTTTGAATCTGCAAAGTAAAAAATGTTACGACAGCTGAGAATAATTAATTTGTTGGGGGAACTGTTGGAGTGACCCAGTTTTCAAAGTTGGCTGGTTTCTCAAGGATGTTGTTTGGGCACAACAATGAACCACTCCTGAACAATGTTTTCCGAGGGGCTTTCAATTAACGCATGTGCTTCCCAGAGTGCATCAGTTTTTACCAATTTGAACAGGAGTTGAGAAAGGTCAATTGCTTGCTCATAAATAAAGACCCAAGAGATCTCATCCTTTTCCCTCCGACAAATGTAAGAATCTGTATTATGAAGGACGTATTATTGTCCCTCATGCTGCTTATGTTTTAAAGTTCCTCACCTTGGAAAGCCGTTTGTGCTTATGGCTTGAACAAATGCTTTATATGTTATAAAAAAAACATAAGTATTGCACTGGTTATTGTAATGTTTTTTAAGAGAAGGATGTTGTCCTTGACCATTTTCAAATCATAGATGAGAAACATGTTGTGGAAGTTTTTTTGTGGAGACGGTCCTGCAATTAAGATAGCATGAACAGGGTAATCATATTCTGAGTTTGTAGTGAGGCCTTTGAGAGTGGACACTTTTCCAGCAAAAAATCAAAATAATAAAAATGTTTGCCTGAAAATGTAAATTGTGTATGAAGACTGTGAGTCAATAAATGCATGATTAAAAAAGGTTTAACAGAGTGAATATATCACATCATGCATTTGGAGTCATCAGCATGTTGGTAAACAGCAGATCATCAGCTAGCTGGTGAACGTATCTTTATACAATAGTTTGTATAGTATTTTACGAAAAGTTAATTCCTCATCTTTCATGCGTTCTCTTATGAATCTCCAGCAATATGGGCTAACGTTCGCTCGTCACATAAATACAATCAAAATAATCGCCCATCTTCCCAGGATTAGTTTAGGTTAGATTAAGCCAACAAAAAGAAGATATGGAAGTGGGGTTACTAAAATATGAAAGTTAGGTTAAAATAAATCTAAGTTGACTTCTGATTTCATACGGGACAATATCATCAGTCTCCTGTTTTTGGACCCCTACTTGGAGTTTGCCACTCGTTATACATCCTGGGTCACCATTACATGGATTACATATGAATTGTTTGTGTATTGGTATAGCTACGAAGGGTGAATGGGAACAGCCTGAGCTAATATACAATCTACCTGTTACTACTGACACTACTGTCTGATCTAAAAAGGCAAATATGCCTCTTTCATGCATCTTGTAATTTTGGAATATCAGTGGATAGATTATTTTAGGTTTTTCATTTTGTGTCTTGGATTGTCCAAAAAGGTGGTTTGACGTTATGAGAAAAAGGTAGAGAGATCTTGTGGATAGTATGTGGTGTATTTTGTGGTAACTACCAGGACATACCTTTGGCATAGATTCTGAACCAGACTCGAGGGATGAACATCATTCTCCCAAAACATATTCTCTTGATTATTGTTTTAATGGTGGTGGAGACTACTGTCCGACACAATGCTCAAGAATCTCCTTTTGGTGCGCGAACAAAAGACCTTCTAAATTGTTCCGTAGAGCATCACCATATCTTAAACTGGTCACTCCACACACTTTTCAGGGCGCTTTCCAATGCCGCATATTTAGTCTGTTTAAATCTAGCTCTAGTGCTTTTACTTTTTGGAATGTAGAATACAGAAAGTGTATTTTAAAAAGACACTATGCATGTATCCAGTCAACGTATCCTCATACAAGGATATCTTACGAAAAGTTACTTTTCCTACCAAAGCCAGCAAAACGTGTCCATTTCTGCTCATTTCAGGCATACAGTCTTTTCAAAATTATGAATAGTTATGTTTAACAAGTTGAAGAAAGGATTGTGTAAAAGTAAAAAATAGGAAACAAAACTACTTGTGTTTAGGAAAATATTGTCGTTGAGTTAAAACTACGGAAGTGCCGTTAGTGAAGTAACGCGGCAAATAAATCAACGTGCACTTCTCGCTTCACATGTTTCATGATTACAGAAAAGATACTAAATCATGTTGTGGGTCATATCTATAAATTACAGCGTACTATTTTTTGTCGGTATTGCTGAATGCTGGATGGCACCAGCCTGAACCAGAGTAAACACACCGTCCCTGACACGTCCAAAACTGACTCTAGAGGGGAAACTACAGCGTTGTGGTTTGAAGCTTGGGACCACTGACCAAGCGTCAGTGTGAATGTGTTGTCTGTTCCTATGCCTTGCATTTACCCCAACGGACACCATGTGACTGAGCAACTGAGCATTTTTTTTTAAACTCAGAAAACCAATGACTGACGCCTTGTGCCCTACGTATATGGAAACATATAGTTGTGATGTTTGTCCAAATTTGGATTGGGTTATTTTGGCTGCTGAAAGGAAACTTGGAAATATAATTTAAAACCATATATTCCAAACTGCCAGAGGCAAATGTGAGAGGTTATTAAACAAGTCCATTTCAATTCAATATCCCAAGACCAGATCGCCCATTGCATCTCTGCTTTCTTTCCTGTGATGCATGTATGTCACGGCCTGCCAGCAATCCCAATTGACATGAAAGTGTTCCTCGTCAGTGTGGGTTTACCACATTTTAACACCATCTCACACCTGCAGAAGGCCCGGGGGGCCATGTCCCATGTCAGTGGATATGCCATGTTAAAGGCAGACATATGGATAATATCAAAAGGAGTCTTGATGAATATCTTTAAAGTAAGAAGTTACAGAGAGCCTGTCCATGTTTGGAAACATAATTTGCAGTTGGTCAGCTTGAATGAACTCTTTAAGTCATGACTTAATTTCTATTTCTGAACGTTAGTTTCTTCACATGTTCAGCTACTCTTGTGTCCCACTTCCCATTTGAACATAATCGCCTCCATCACCATTCATCAGGAAATCTTCCTCAACTGCGTCTCCGTAGCATGAAGAGCAGCACAGCCTGTGATTGACAGGAAGAGGTGCTGTCCTTTGTAGAATGCTTGCATGATTGCTGAGTTTGGCTCACAGGATTTTCAGACGGGGGCAACTGCAAAGCGCTCAATTATTTTTCCACGCCTCGCTGACTGCTTTAAAAGAGCAGAAGAAAATACTGATGGATATGAGGGATTGGCAGCTTTAAGCTTTTCTTTATTTAATTCAATCACCTTTGAGAAAAAAAAGCAAAGAATGTTGAGAAAGCAAAAGGATCCAATACACTAACGGCAACCAGTGTGATTAAAAGCTGTGGGTTTATAGGCAAATCCAGTGGCCGATTATGTGTTGCACTCAGTGATGTGTTGCATCCCTGTAGCAGTCGAGTGGAACTGCACACATTTACACTGCTGGAGTTAGACCTCCTTGTGTTAAACACAGTCCTCCCCCCACCACCCTCCCCCACCCCACCCGAGACAGGAAGGTGATAAATGGGTCTAAATGGGTGATACATTTAAGTCTTAAATGGGTTATTATCTGGTTTTGGTCCTTACAGTAACGTACCGCTCCTGTCTGACTGTGGGTGTCAAGGTGGAGTAACTCAGGCATACAATTTTGTAAAACTGAATTTTTCGGTCAGGAAATATGTTGCCAAGCGAGCGATAGATATTGGAATGGATCAGCACCTTAATAGGCAAATAACTTGGCTTTAGCTGATCTGTTGATGTCTTTTCTTGGAAAGCCGCTTAGAATGCAGTCAAAACATGATGATTTATTCATTATGGAGTTTTCATGAAGCAAGGGCTTGTGGCTTTTACCTTTTTCCAAAGTCCAAAGTTCATCATTGGAGCAGCAATTTCATAAAAATAATTTTCTTAAGGGTTGGTAAGACCAAAAACAGAGCAAAGAAAGTAAATATTGGACTCATATTTATCAGGGTCCTCAATTAGAGCTGGGGTTGGTCATCTTGAGAAACTAACAATAAACAAACAAGTACAAAAAAAAAGTATCCAATGTAAAAATAAATAGCAGCTGTAGCTCCAAAGGTTAATTAGTCTATCACAAAAGTCAGCAACACTGACCTCCCTCCAAAGCCACTCCCCCAAAATGTCATAATGAACATAAACCACACACATGGATATCGCTAGTACTCACAACTATGGAGCTATCAGCTTGTGCCAGACTGGTGACTCGCAATGAGTGCATGGGCACACTGCAATCCGGTCGACCGTCCATCATTACAATCAGTCCCGGATGAAGTGATTGGAAAGGCTTTTTCTTTTCTTTTTTTGTCTCAGAGCATTTTATTCATTGATTGCTGTTGCTGTCTCAAGATAATTTCTATTTATAACCATATTCTGTATATAATAAGTGGACGTAGTCATCGTGATATCACCCATGGTTTTGTGGACTGCCGTTTTGAAGCTTCAAATTCTGCAATCCGCCGTCGCCATCTTGGATCAAGGCCGTCGCCATGTTGGTGTTTTTTCGCAAACAATGAACAAAAGTGACCATATTTGGAATGCGGAGGAGTTTTGTAGAGATGCTGTATACAGCCAATCACAGTAAGCCTGTCCGAAAGCATACTCCTCTATGGTCTATCTGACTCTAAATGGACCATCATTTACTAAATGAACATCACGCTGTATTGAAGACGACTTGAAACTAGAGATTGAGACCATAAACTCATGTTTACAATGTTTACTGAGGGAATAAATCAAGAGAGAAGTAGAGTCATTTTCTCATACAACCAGACATATTTTTGCATACGGAAAAACGCTTGCTTCTAACCGAGACATTTATGAAGATTACCAGCCCTAGCTTTAACTGCTGGAAATGTAAATAGCCCAACAGTATGCATTTAAATCCTGTGGACAACATGCAATGATGAGAACACTCCACACCTGCACTCTAGACAATGATACAATCGATCAGCAATGCATTTCTGCATTCCACCCGTTGTCTTAGCTTTGCTCTCCATACGCCTCACAACCAAGCTGGGGGAGGTGCTGGGGGAGGTGCTGGGAAAACTACAATCACAATCATCTCTTTTCAGACCCAGATTGGCTCTCCAGCTGTTTAACCCTTACCTTTCATAGGGCATCGACACCAAAAGACCCGATATTAAAATGAATGCAGTTAGAATTTGCTTTGACACTTCCCTCAAAAGCGCTTCATGAATGTCATCAGAGTAGAAATCTTGAAAACGTTTTTTTTTTTTTTCATTAGTCCTCAAAGGCAAATAATATGACAAGAACTGCAATCTGATGACAAGAACTGCAATCGTAGCCTGTCTGTTCGTTGTTTTGTCTAATTACAATGGCACCATGAAATCTAAGAAGCTTATATACAACAAACAAAGGATACAGCTGGCAGGGGTTAAGTCAGAGTCGAACCAATTTGAAGGATTTTTCTCATGACTTCATGAAGAAAAGCTGACAGCTGGATTTGTCCTGCTGTCTGTAAGCAGTAGTCTTACAATGGTAATTAAATGTCTGGTATCTGTCTAAAACCATACATATATTTAAAATGAAGAAGCACCGCCACTCTACAAACACTATAAAGTGCATGGAAAATTATAGACCTTTCCTGTCTCTAATGGCAAAAAGCACTTTGGTTTCATACATTCCTTTTTCTCAGTTATATGCAAAAAAGTTCCCAGTCAGCTTCGGGTTTTATTTCCACACCCATAATCTAAATGCTCAACAAGTTTCAGGAGCTATTTAACAAAATTAATTAATTTCCAGAATACCTTCAAGAATAATCTCTTGCGTGGTTTATGCTTGGTAGATGCATCATGTCTATGTAATCTGTCTATGCATCTGGCATAATTTTGGCATGCAATCTCTGAACAAACACCTACATTGAGATGCTCAGACCACCTGTTTTCCTGCTGTAATCCTACCATGAGCACAGGCAGAGCCCAGAACCAAGGGTTGTCAAACTTCTACTCCTGAAGGTGCTAACTTTAAGGATTCCAGGTTTGGGTAGAACAGGTCTGGGTTTTGGTGGATCTGTCTTAATTGACCAAACCACTCCATGCAAGTTGTATTGCACTGGTTTGGATGGAAGACGAATCAAGCCACTTGTACTCATTGATATTCGGGTTGCCATAAATGACCTTTGTTTTTATTTCGCCCTTGAGTGGATGTTTAGACCTGAATCTGCCCCACATGATGCTGCATTTGTGGCTGCGTGTTGCTTCAGGTAGACTGAGGTCTACCTGAGGTGAGACATGGAATACAATCCAGGAAGTCCATTTTGAGCAAGGAGCCTAAACTTAACAGTTTAGTTTAATAAATAATAGTTTTGCTTGCTCACTAACAAACATCCATGAGCTGATGCAAACACATGGATGAATCTCTCAGATGGATCTCCACTGGCCCCTCCCTCTCTCACGCAGAGCATTCAATGATTGAACTGAGCGCAGGTCTGAAAAATGCTGCAAGACCTCGGTGCACCTTCTCTATGATACGATGGGTTGAGCCCCTGGAGCCCCTCTTGCTGTCGCTTTAATCAGACAGAGAACAACAGCTGATTTCTGTGTAACTTCAGCTGCCATTTTCCACCACCGGGGAGAGGTTTTAACAATCAGATTTCAGATTTTCTTAAATGCTTTTTGGCATCGTGAAACTGGCGAACCTGGACCGTGCAGAGCAATTGGATGGACAAAGAGCAGGTGAAAAAACATCACAAGAGCACCAAGCCAACCCTGCTGTGAGCACAAGGCGAACACCCACTGTGGTAAAACCCCACGTGTGCCTTTTATCTGCACTGTTCCCCGCAAGAAGCAATCCAGCCTCAAAGCACGTGTATACCCTGGTGACATATTGCTTTTGATGACAGCATTCCTGCTGGGGAAACTGAGCGATGTGGGATAACGGCAATCTACCAATCAGTAAAGATTGTTTGACCATGACTGTGGTTTGAAGTGCACAGAGACAAATCTTTAAGATTCGCTTTTGTCCTCCTTTTCTGAAAATGCATGTTGCTTTTACGCATGACAAACACAACAGTTTGTCTAGTTCGTTGTTGACGTGTGAATTAATTACAAGAAAAAATACCACCAATGTGTCAATGTCTCTAATTATCTTAAAACATTGAGACAAATATTCTAGTTTTAGGAAAATACATCTTGCAGGGTAATACTGAAACAAAATGAGCGCTTCAGACAGATGGCAGTGAGGAAGTGAGGAACTCATAAACTATGTGTATTCAGATTGTTCAGAATGTGTCGTTAGAAAAAGTAAAGAAAAATTGTACCGCTCACAATCTTTAATGGATAAACTGGAGGAGGCATGAAAATGAACAACTGGGTAGCCCCCAGCAATGCATACACACTTATTTCTCTCTCAAAGCCCACGAGTGCAATGTCACAATTGTCCTCATTTTCTGCAGCTGGTTTTAATGGCTACACAATGCTGTATGTAATAAGACACACGCACGGACTCTAGCATAAAGCCAAGATGATTGAAATGAAATCTGTTCCTTAAAGAGAACGTGTCATTTGTCACTATTAGCACGGCTCGGTCCATTCGTCTGGCAATCCAACACATCCAGTAACTTCTCAGTCCTTCACAGACAGATTGCCATCACATGTACAACATATAGAGGGCACTCATAATTTGGATCCACTGACTTTCCATCGACTGCCACAAACACGTCGACTTGGCCTCTTGTTCAGCATCGTGTGACTAACCAAACTCCAGGAAGCCTCAGCTGTACTTTGACTTGAACGTTATGCAACATGTTGCACTAAAGCTAAACATGGTAATGAGCTAAATATTGCATGCAAAATGCCAACATGATAATTCCCAGTAGTTGGTAATACCCATGCTAATTTTGTTTACTACTAGTCTACTACTGTTATCATCCCATCAGCAAGTTGCAGTGCAGGCACTCCTTAAAGTAGAAAGTAAATACATGTTCCCAGTTTTAATCCTTGTGTTAATTGTTCATTTATTTGTGATCATATACCAAATATTTGTCAAAAATTCAGTATCAGATTATTTTTTTAGGTCAAGCCCCTGTCATTTACTTTTGTAAAACAGTTTGATGACTCATCCTGCACTCAAGAAACTCATCAAATCAAATGAGACTTTGAGCCATGACACAACACACTTTACTGCTTGTGGATTGTAGAAGCTAACAGAGCAATATGGAGAACATTGATTGGCTGGCTGTGGTTTTAGTAATTTAAGGGAAACTTTGCAGATCTTCAACTGGCTGACACTGTTTAGACTGATGGTAAATAGACCTCTACTTGGAGATCTTTTCTAGTCTTCCGACTACTCAAAGAGCTTTAACACTACATGACATCATTCAGCCATTCACACACATTCATACACTGATGACAGGAGCTACCGTGCAAGGTGCCACCTGTCCATCAGGACTAAATAATCATTCATACCCAGGGTTGTCGTTAGGCCTATTTTTTTGGGTGGGGGGGGGGGGGGTAAATATGTGATGTCCAGGTAGTTACAGAATGTGTCTGTCTGTAGTTTTAACGAGTGTTACCTGATTACATTCAGGTTTACCTGTAAGTCCAGGTAGTTACAGAATGTGTCTGTAGTTGTTAACAAGTGTTACCTGATTACATTCAGGTTTACTTGAGGCAAAGGGAAGTTAGAAACTGTCTCCATTGAGCGAACGTGAACGAGCTTATTCGAAATACAAGAAATAACTATCGACATCTCTCTATTCTTTGCATTAATATATAATATTATATTATGTTTTTTTCCATTGAATGATATATTTGACACTGAACTAGTTCATCTTTATCTCAGTGATAGTGTCCAAATGAGCATAAAATATCACTATGACCCTGAAATTCTGTCTCTTGTGTTATCATATACTGAATGAAGCAAAACTACAGAGCAAAATCACACTTCTGATTGAACCAATCTATGAACTGTCAGAAACAATGGATATCAGGGGCCCCAAGAAATATTAGAATGTGTCACATTCACAGAAGTGACACTCCCCTTGGGGCTTAGCCCCCGCTTTCTTTGAATCCTACAAACGCCTCTGTACCATTCAGCAATGTGGGGATAAGTGTCTTGCCCAAGGACACATCGACATGGAGTGGAGCCGAGGGTCGAACCGCTGATCCTCTGATTTAAGGACTTCCCTGTTCACCACTGAGCCCATGAAAGTTAAGAAATGCTGACTTTCAAAAGACTATTAAACCCTTATGAACAAAGTAGTGCCACCCACAGGCCAAACTTCCCTGTGCATAAAACCATGCTGTCCTTCTTACTCATCCAACCATTGAGTTTGGTGTCATGGGAAGCACAACCTTTACTTTTAGCCTCATGCTTACCCTGCTATCTGAAAGTGTTTTCAACATTCAAACACATTTAGCCAAGCAACAACGTCGATTACACCCGTTTCACTGAAAGAAATACATTATATATTGATATTATTGAATGTTAAATGTTAATGTCTAATTCTAATTAAGACCCATACATCATTAAATAAAGAAGATGCAGTCCAGAGAGAGAGAGAGAGGGGGGCACACCGTGTGTCCATCCAACCTGTTAAATCATTCATCTAGCATGGTGCCATGTAAAGGAACACGCCAACAGATCAAATGTCCATCCCACAACTTCCTCCGCGCTTGTTTTGCTTCCGCCGCAACTTCTCCGAGCTGCTGCCAACTTTATTCCCCCACTGAGAGTTGTGTGTCACCCACAAAGACGAGAGTCCTGCGCGTTCAAGCCACGGTGACACAACACCGCTCCACTCCGACGGGCTACGTGGTGATGGATGCACGCGGGGTGGGCGGCGCCGTGCTTACCTTCTCCTCGCTGGAGTACCGCCGGCTGTGCTGCGCTGCTCCGGCGCTCTGGTTCATGTTTCAGCACCGCGGACAGCTCCGGTCGCGGAGGAGAACGAGCAAGCCGCGGAGAGAGAGAGAGAGAGAGAGAGAGAGAGAGAGAGAGAGAGAGAGAGAGAGAGAGAGAGAGAGAGAGAGAGAGAGAGAGAGAGAGAGAGAGAGAGAGAGAGAGAGAGAGAGAGAGAGAGAGATATCCCGGGGAGCAGAGCGGCCGTCACGGAGCCGTTTACCGGTTCGTCCGTGTTCTCCGTGACTCGAACGGGTTCTCAGCCAATGATGCCCGCGCGCGTAAAAGAGACTGGTGCTGCGCCAGCTGTGAGTGCGAGCAGGCGGTTCATTCATCTGACGGCAACGCTCCAGGTGAGCCCTCCCTAAACCCGGAGGCAGCAGAGCAGGCTGTGAACAATGCGGCCATGACACATATACACCTGTAACGGTTTATGATCCATCCAAAGAATATGTCCTCAAATAAACCCTCAAATCACTGGACACAGGAAGTAAGCTTTTTTCCCTTTTTACTTAAGAAAACGCTATTGTTCCCAGTAGACCGGATTGCATAACATGATGTGTGTCAGAAATGCAGCTCTGTAAACAGGCAGCAAGCTGTTTCTGTTATCTGCTGTCAACCTTAACATCCCCCGTTTCAATTTACGTATTGTTTCCTGATTACAAACGATAAGCATTAGGGTTTTATACGAAATCAGTGTGTGTGCGTGTGTGCGTGTGTGTGTGTGCGTGTATCTGTGTGTGCGTGTGTGTGTGCGTGTATCTGCGTGTGCGTGTGTGTATCTGCGTGTGTTTGAGTGTGCGTGTGTGCGTGCATGTGTATCTGTGTGTATCTGTGTGCGTGTGTGTATCTGTGTGTATCTGTGTGCGTGTGTGTGCGTGTGTGCGTGTATTAAATAAGTGAAGAATGTAGCTTTAAATGACCTCAGGAAAAGCAGTGGCACAAAACTGAAAGCTTCTTCTATATGTTTTGTTCGGACCCTGGGGACGGGGAGCAAGCCTGTCTCAGCTTTTATGGGTCAATGATAATGTTTTGAAATCAATAATTTGACACAGGAAGCCAGGAAAAATAGGCTCTGAGAACCGGAGTCATGTGGTCCACTTTCTTGGTTTCAATGAGGACCAGAGCAGCGTTCTGAATAAACTGCAGTTGTCTTTTGTTTTTTCTACGGAAACCAAAGACACTGTTACAACAATCAATTCTTCTAAAAAACAAAAGGGATGAACACAGAGAGAGAGAGAGAGTCCTGCAGAGAAACAAGTCTTTTGAATCTAGCTACATAAATGTTAAAGTGGTAGTCAGCTGATTGATATAGATATTTAAGTCTGAGTCCAGAACTACGTCAATATTTCTGACATGGTCACCATCACGTCACTTACAGTCATTTTGGTTTACATTTATTCTCGATCATGAACTTCCAAGAAATCCTAACAGAGGGGCATTTTATTAATAACACATGCATACATGCATATACATATACAGCTGGGAAAACTGTGAATCAGAACATTTACCCACAGCCCAGTAAAACACCATGGATGTTAACGAGCTGTATGTCTTGATCACAGTCACTGTGTTGTCAAGAGACTCAAAATCACAAATCACATGACAGTTTCACGGTGACTTTGCGAACTATTCGGTACCCTGGGTATTAGTGTCACATGTTAGTCCATTATAACCGTGGGTCAAGGTATTAAATCAAGTGTACAACAATGTGTCCGGTTAGCCAAGAAAACAGGTCTAGCTGACTAGACTCAATGTAAATGTTCTTCATTAATTACGTGCCCACGGACATGGGAGATAGAACGGGGTCCCTCTGGAGCCTATTACTGGTGGAGTAAAGCCAGCAGAGGGGGTGATGGAGTCTCTCAGGTCAACCTCTCAAAACATCCTGAAAGTCATGGTGTTGATGCCGTTCCAGCCGGCTGACTTTGAGCAGAAAATAACCATTTGACTCAGGAAATGTGGGCACAGAGATGATTCTAGATGTATATGATGCCGGTCAGCTATGATGACGTAAGAGTTTGTGAATGAGATGACCTCTCACTTCGGGGAAAGCAGAAGCGATAAAGAGGATAACTCAATTCAATTCAGTTTATTTTGTATAGCCCAAAATCACAAATTATCCTCAGAGGGCTTTACAATCTGTACACATACGACATCCCTGACCTTTGACACATCGGAACAGGAAAAACTCCCCAAAAAGTGAAGAAACCTTCAGGAGAGCAACAGAGGAGGATCCCTCTCCCCAGATGGACAGATGCAATAGATGTCATGTGGACAGATGAACATCATTACAGAGTTACATAAACACATCACATGAATATGATATGAGTGAAGAGAACACTTTTACAATAGAGGAATAAAGAAAGACAATAATAATGTATTACTAAACTGCCTCCAAAACAACAACAATCACGATTAATTTGTGCATGGAGCTGTTTTTATCGTTCCTCAATGTGTCAAATGCATCAGGATACGTTCTTTTCAGTTATGACTTCTTATTACGACAGCCCTAGTTCATAAACTCCATCATGAATTTCAAACATGTAATCTATAAGTCCAACCCAAACCCAACCTCCGGGTCTGTGTGAAGCCAATACGAAGGTGCACTCAACTTGTATCAGTCTGCTAGCCAGCAGTGGTATAGTCCCACTTCTCACTTGATTTATTGCCTCAGTAAAGTAAAGTTCTCAGTAAAGTACGGTGTGATTGAAAGATCACTACCATGATGTTGTTATCAGGGTGTTGTTCACAGTTCGGTTGTACTTTTCTTTTGTTAAGTACATTGTGTTTTAAGCATGTCTTCCGCTAGCCAAAATTAGCATCCGAGCTAATGCCACAGTTAACTTGAATTATGCATGTACTTACTAACCAAGCCAGCTAGCTAGCACTAGTCTTAACTCATAACTTAGCAGTTGCTTTGCTGACAGTAAGTGATCCACCCTCTGGTCCAAATATGGTCACTTCTGGCTCATAAAAACTGGCGAGACGGTAGTCAATCCAACCATTGTGTGACTTCCCAGGTTTTTACACTTCAGTCTATATGGTTCCCATAACAATGGTGAACAACTCAGATTCTTCACGGTCTGTCACATGAACGATGCAAAAAGACCACAGGTTCATATTCCATCATATTATTTTGTGTTTGTTGTTTGCTCTTTCTGATATTCACACTTGATGTGCTTTTATCCTCTGGACCTCTCTAGAGTTACAATAAGATAATCCTTTATTGGTCCCGCAGCGGGCTAATTTACAGGATTTACAGCAGCATAGTGTAAAGTACAAACAGGAGACATAATGAAAAGAAACAAGATCAAAACAAGTATTATAAATAAACAAATATGCAATACAAAACAGTAATTAAAAACAGTAAATAATCCACAATGACTCAGAATAACAGAGTTCTACTGAACCGTTCTATAATTTTATATAATCAGAAAAAAAAACATCAACCGCATTTACTACCATGCACATATAGCAATGTATAGCAATTGCAGTGTGCCGTTTAAGAAATAAAAAATAAAAAAAAGAACAAACACTTTATTCAATGGCCAGATGTGTTCTTTTAGAATGAATACTTCTCTTCTTAGTGCTCCACACAGGTCACAAGCAATTTCCTGAGTGTTTTGCTGAAGTCTGTTCTTGGCATTTAAAGAAAAGGTGTCGGTACTGTACTCACCCTATTACTCATGGCAGCCTTGTGGTGTTATTATATGAGAAAAAACAACATCCAAATGCATTCTCATGACAGGGTTTGCTTTCAGCCATCAAGCATCAATGTGGGTGTTTGACGTGCAGGAAGCCAGCTCCAACGGGATGTTACCTGCGTTGGACTGCAGGGACATTTTAAGACGATAAGCCTGAAAGACATCCAGCGTGTAGTTTTTAGGAGATGTGTCGTGCCAGTTGCACCTTGTTTCTCACTACCAGGCAGTGGTGGTGCAGTGGCCGTCAGCCGTAAACAATCCGTGGGGTTGGTCCACGCTGCCCCGTGAATCTCTACATCAATTAAAAGCCTGCTCTTCTAAAGTAAAAGCCTGCTCTTCTGTCGGCTAAGCACGGAGCCCTTTGAAGGCCACCGCTCGCCTTCCTTTGAAAGCGTGTGTCCAGTTTTAGAGAGTGGGAGATGCAACCTTTTGATGCATGTAAGGTGTTTCACAAGTGTGTCCAATAGCCGAACACCTGAAATGTGTGAGTCTGTAACAACTGTGCTGTGCATTTAGCAACATGCTGTACAAAACACTTAAGCTGTTTAATTGTTTTATGGTGCACACCGAATGGGCAATGAAGGAGACTGCGAGCTCGTAAGCAGAGATGCCGACAAGGCCGGTTTCAAACTGCAATCAATGTTTTATGACGAAGAAAAATGCCTTCAAGACATCGAAGATACACGCAATGTGTTTTGGTGAGTGGCAGTGAATGTAAACATGACTTTTGTCTCATTGTTGTGTCTCCCACACCACTAAAATACATATTCAAATTACTTTCCAACACACAAAACACATTTTCTCTGGCTGCAGTTGTAAACAGTTTGACACTTGTGGTTGAAGCAACACAACTTTTTGCTTCACTCGGGGAACAAATAGCAGCCTCTTAGATGAAAAGACCTGTGTATTTTAGAACACATTGTAACACAAATACGTCAAATAATGCAGCTTAGTGGAAGATAATCTTCAAACTACAACGCATAACGTACTCCTTTTACAACGCGGCACTATACTCGCCATACATACATATACAGACAGCGATCCTTCCGCCAGGGGGCCGCTGTACGTTCCCCATATGAGCAAGAAGTCAACCGTGATTTATTTCTTACGTGACTTGTGTACTTCAGTAACGGCACAGTTATTTTTCAAATATTTTGATAGATTTAGTGTTTATAGAACGTCCTGTTATAAAGAAATACCACTGTATAAAGCTGTAATTGAAGAATCTGAATCAAGTGTTCAACAATGTGTAATATAATTATTTACTATTCAATTCAATTCAGTTTATGTTGTATAGCCCAATATCACAAATTACAAGTTTGCCTCAGAGGGCTTTACAATCTGTACACATACGACATCCCTGTCCCAGGATCAATATCATATGCACATATGATATTGCCATTTTTAAGTGCAGACTAGGCTCTTAGTGTCTTTGCCATGCAACTACTAACTTCCTCCTTGAACACGTGTGGTTTTATGCACAGGCGTGTGCAAACGTTCATAGCTAGCGTGTAACAGCGGATCATGACCTTCACACTGTTCACAATGTTTCATGTACATGTCAAATGTGATGCTTTACTACAGTCAGGCAGGAATCAGCCTCTCCTTGTCTCCACTCACATTCTGCACAAACTGTCATGTTTTTCTTGAATATTCTTTCCTCTGAGGAACATTTGAACGTGCCCTCCCCACCACACTATTACACTGTTAACAAAGATCCCAAGATATAGCAGAAAATAAGCTGATTCTGTGTTTTCAGCCCCGCCACACTGCCCTTGCCCAAATGGGTGCCAAGTGCACTAATCCCTCGGACTCTTTTATAATCCGTGGCACGCGGGTAACGCAGCTGATGTTACGTAACAATGCTTTTCTTTCTTATTTAAGTTACTTGTAGACACTCTATTTTTGCTTCTTTTGACTGAGCTATATTAATACACCTGTTTTTTTAGGACTTGTATTTGATCGTTTTTAGAGTAGAGTCTACATTTGTATTAAAAAAACAACACATGAATGCAGGTTTACTAAATTACTGCCCTGATGATGCGCATGACGTTCGACTACAATGACAGCGCAGCACCAGTCTACTCAGAAATTCCTTTAAATCTGTCTCGTTTTTTTACCCTGTGCTACTCTGCTCTCGTTCATACCCTGCGTGTGTATTTCTTTTTTTTTTGCGGTTATGATGATGGATTCCTCTTTGATCCGCATGACTGAATCGTTCCCTGCTGATGCAGCCAGGAGCTTGAGCTGAGGAGGAGGAGGAGGAGGAGGAGGAGGGGGAGGGGGAGGGGCCTCGGTCAGAGAGCAGTGCTGTGTCAGTATAAACCTGACCTTCTGAAGACACAATCTGTCCATCAGTCCACGAGACCAGAGTGATGTAATGTTTCTACTTTCCTCTACTCGGGAAGTCGAAGGCGGGTCTCCTTCAGTTCCTCCTCCCATCACCAACTCGTCTTTCCATTCCCAGAGAGTCTGCAGGTTTATTTGCACATAACAACTTTGACAGTTTCTTCTTTTCTTTTTTCTTCTTCTCTCTTTTCTTTCAATTCTCTGCATTTCAGTCCCTTAGCTGAGGAAATACTATTTAGACACACACGCGTGCACATCTGACGTGTTACACTTGAGCCAGCCAGCTTGACAGCTGTGCATAATCATTAAATACATCTCCACCTCCACTCCCCACGTTGACAGACGGTGTTATTTTTGTGTCCGGCACTTTTATTAGCACCGAACACAACGGCTGATTAGTGTGAGAAGGATGCAGCTATCCCCCAGACAGAAGAGACCAACTCTGTGCTCGTCTCCTGCCTTTGATGGACTCCCACAATTGTCAGTGCTCCCGGAGCTCAGCTGGTGGAGGGTTTTTATTTGTTGTAATATATGATAAATGATGTCCAGTTGTCCGGTCCGGGAGTTTTTGTCTTCGAATTTTAAACCGTTCAGTGTTTTCAGGTCACCAAAGTTAATTGTGACCTATTTGGTCGCCAGAAAATGTCTAATTTAGCATTTAGTTGTACAAAACCAAAATGGCGATGGAGCTTGAGGCTTCAATGCAAGTCCACAAACCAATGGGTGACGTCACCGTGACGTCGTCCACTTCTTATGTACAGTCTGTGCTTTCTACCCAATCCTGTTACGTTCAGCTTTGTCTCGCCATGCCCACATTTGTTTGATAGTTCATCCATATGCCTTTCCTTATACATCGAGTGGAGTCCCATGGAAATAAGAGGCAGGGTTGATTTATTATTTCTCTAAAAGGAAGACAGACAGTAACATGATTAACTCATGCTTCCTTTAAGATGGCAACCCGGTCTCAAATCAGCTCAGGACGGGTGGGAATGGGTCAAACAAACACAAGACTTTCACCCAGGAGACCGCTGTTTGTGTCCTGCTTGACACAAAAAGAAACGTCTCTTTTTTACGTCAGCAGTTAGCGCCGTTAGACAGTCGAGTCACATGCGCCGCTAGTCGGTCAAGTTGACCACAGTCTTTTCCTAAAGCTAAGCAAGGACTTTTGTTGCCTGAATCTAACTTCCTGTAAAGACGGAAGTATATTTTGAAAAGACACTATGCATGTAACAATCGTATATCGACACGCCGTCCCTGACTAGTACAAACCGATGCTAGAGGCGTACGTAGAGGCATCGCGGTTTGAAGCTGAGGAGCACTTGAGTCGGGAGTGAGAACGTGTTGGAGATTCAACTTAGTGATACGTTGAAGAAGAAAAGATACAAAAATAAGAGCCTCTTTGAATTGTCTGAACAAAAGGGACATACCAGTTGACTTTCATCCTGTTCCCAGTGTGACACCTGTATATTGAATGCAAGGCGCTATTTACACCGTGAGGTGGTTGCGTTGGGAATTTGGCACCAGTGAGTCCAGTGTATGGTTTACAAAAGTATTTCCCTAACAATAACCGAGTGATGCAAGTGTCTCAACATAATTATACTTTTTTTTTTTGAATAGCCGCAGATATTACGTTTCAAAAACGAAATAGTTTTGTAAAAAAATGAAGTGTCAGTGAACATTTTACTAATAGTTGTGAATCAAAATGTTGCACATTTCGTAGTAAACAGCTTGTCTGCTCTTAGCTTCCGTAATCAACAGAAAGGAGCCGAGAAAAACTATTCCACAAACAAGGCCATTCCTCCGTCCTCCCAGCATTATACATGGCCCACTTGTGAGCATTTACTTTGCCATAAGAGGACGTGTGGGACCACTCGCTCTCTGTTCACAGTGAATAAGGTGGGTTGACCTGATGGCCTCCGTTGTGATTATCTCTCCAGCTTCTCTTCAAGACCTAATCAGAACCAAGCCCATGCAGCACCACACTCTCTTTTTTTCTCTCTTTTTATACCTTTTTTCGCATTACTATTCTGTTTCAACAAGCCTGTTTTAAGCCCGCTCTCTGGGGGTGCTTCCCCTCACCTTTTTATACGTGGACCATTAATTATGAATGAGACCGAGGTCTCTGAAGAGAGTCAGAGGAGGACTGATGCTGCAGGGCCAAGAGTAGAGGGATGCACTGGCGATTGTGCACCTTCTTGAAGAGGAAATGAAGAGGTCGAGCAGCGCTCCATATTCAAGCGTCCTCCTCTTCACAAACCGGAGATGGTTCGCACACAGCTATGTAATAAACCCAGAAATGTCATGGTCCCCTATTTATCTGTGTCTGCCTGGGCGTGGCCTCTCCCCCACCCCCCCCCCCTCCTGCTGCCAATCAACCCACACACATTTCCCGATATTTCTTAGGCCTAAGCCTACCTTATGAACCATCCCGACCCCTCAGGTCGTCTGGGACTGGTCTGGTCCAAGAGTCAGAACTAAACATTCAGTTCTTCTGCTCCACATATCTGGAACAAGGTCCCTGAAAGCTGCAGGTCTGCTGAGACCCTCAGAGACCCTCAGAGACCCTCAGAGAACCTCAGAGACCCTCAGAGACCCTCAGAGAACCTCAGAGACCCTCAGCTCCTTTAAATCCAGATTGAAGACTTTTCTGTTTGCTGTTGCCTTTAATTGAACCAGATTCAATAATATCGATCAATTTCTGCATCTCACGAGCCTACTACATTTCATTTCTTTAACTGCATTCCAACTTGTATTCTCTTTCTTGCTTTTTGACTGTTTGTAATGTGTTCTTAATTGTTTTTAAATCTTTTTTTCTTTTGCATTCTGATTTGATGCTTTTAATGGTTCCATGTGAAGCACTTTGACTTGCATTGTTGTTGAAATGTGCAAACAAACAAACTTGTCGTGTGCGTGTGTGTGTGTGTGTGTGTGTGTGTGTGTACGTGTGTGTTTATTGTTTATGTGCATGTGTATGCGTGTGTGTGTGTGTGTGTGTGTGTGTGTGTGTGTGTGTGTGTGTGTGTGTGTGCGTGTGTGTGTGTAACCTGGGGGCTCCCGGAGTGGCAGCAGCCCCTGGAACCAAGGCCATCTGTTTTAAACAGTGTATGTCACTTTACTGTCATGTCTTTGCAAATTCACTAATCAATACTGAACATGAATTGTGATGATTGCTTCCGGTGCAGACAAGATCTTGAAAAGTCTGCAGCGCAAACAGCAGGAGTTCACTGACTGATACTCCCCCATTTGAAATCCACATTTAATTATAAGGCATGGTCAGAATTTAACAAACAACTTATATAAATGCTGCAACAGTGAGCGAATGAAATGCATGAACAGAATAGCAACCGAAAAGTGCCGTGTTAGCAGAATGCAGACGGACTTCAAAATAATCAATTGCGCGTGCAGTCAAACACAATAACTTTGAATAAAAGCAAAGCTAATGGAAGTGGAGTCTTGCTTCAATTTCATCCAATACCTTTACAATATATTGTTCTATTCAGCTGGGTAACGAGCACATAAATCAACTTATTGGCCAACAGCTCAATTTTCCCTCAGTACTGTACATAAACCCACTTCTGCTAATTGCATAGCACGCTGTCTGCGAGAGGATCGTGTGTGATGATGTCCGCTGCCTGGTTTGACACACTCCATTACTCAGTAGTTGTCCTCCAGAACAATATGCTGAGTAGGAGCTGTTCACTCGTGAACATTAAAAAAAAAAAAACATGTGAAGTGTGGCTCGGTTTATGAAAAGAAGGAACTGTTTGTTAACCCTGGGACTGGAGCTGCAGTCAAACTGGTCATATGTTTCTCCACCCTGCGGAGGATTCACCGAGTTGCTGTATGGGTTTGAAGACACATGTTCAGCCCCAAAACCCGTATCTTTATGCATAATTGTTCACTCGGAGGATATTAATTTCAGAGAATTCACATGAAGCAAAAGAATATATTTTCTGCGACCGCGCAGTGCGACATGATTGGTTGAACTGCACAAACTTGTTTACAACCAGTCCTACTAGTAATATATAGCATGTCCCTTTGTCGACACGTTTTAAATTAATCAAGCTCGGCTTTCAGAGCCCGTTAGAGGATTTCTGCATCCGTTCTCACGGATCAAATGAATTCTACAGGTTCAAATTCCCAACGTCCTCAATCTGCCCCGCAGCAACCGTTGTTGTTCTCAGTTCCTGTCGCTATTTCTGTTTTCCACATGTTCCGTTGACTTCCCACAGGCACGGCATGTAAATAAATTCGCAATATGCACCTCCAGTGAGAAAATGTTTTTCAGTGCTATTTTGGGCCAGTTCATCTTCACTGTTAGTCAGACATTTAGTCTCCTCCTTTGAAGATAAACTCGGCGCTGTAAAAATAGGAAGTGTTTGTAAGATGTGACACACTTCAGGTTCAAAAGAGTTTCTTTAAAAGATCCCAGAAATAACAATGAATATTAGTACAGTAGTACTTGTGTGTCAGTTTGAATAGTTCATATGGGGACAATTCCAGTTTGACCAATTTAGTCGAATTGTAATAATCCAATTTGGGAAAAGTTACAGCTTAACAGCTACAGCTTAATATTTGGAATGCGAAGGAGTGACGTAGCAATGCCGTACACGACTTTGTCAATCACAGTAAGCCCGCCTTAAAGCATACTCTGCTTTATGGTCTATCTGACTCTAAATAGACCATCATTTAATAAATGAACATCATGCTGTATTGAAGAAGACTTAAAACTAGAGATTGAGACCAGGAAACTCATTTTACAATGTTTAATGAAGGAATAAATCAAGAGAGAAGTAGAGTCATTTTCTCATAGACTTCTATACAATCAGTGGAGTCTCCGCCTGGTGGCCAGTAGAGAGAATGCAAGTTGTTAGACATTAGGCATTAGCTTCACTCGTAAGAAGCCCTGTAACCTGTCAAAGCAGGTTACAGGGCTTCTTTGAAGGGAAGTCTGCAACTAACGCCTCTAATTTCCAGTGACCAGCATCCTTTTTACAAAACACATGCAGAGAAAACTCAGGATTAGTGGCCTTCTTTCCTTCTCCGTTGTTGATGAGTGAATGAAACATGGGGCTTAGCCTCGAGACGATCACCGCCCACGGTATCCTCCGACCACCCAGCCAAACCAGCAGGACCAAATGCCCCCCCCCCCCCCCCCCGGGTGGAGAGCCCGATGGAAGCACACAGCTAGGCTGTTCCACTGTGGTGGCCGGTAGCAGGACAATTAAATGGAGGAAATAAGACTTCAGGCTAACCCAGCAACAGGAGGTCGGTGACTGTTACAGAGAACTAGCTCCATCGTGGCGTTCCGGATCAAGCTGCTCTTGACAGGACAGAACGCAGAAGGGGGACTCTGAGCGCCAGGCATCATGGATGTAAATACAGACCGTCGAAGCTGATGAAAAATGTTTCCCTGTAGTCAACTTTTTAATATTATGACACCGGCCATGTTATCCGGCCAGTAAATTGTTTAGTTGCAATTATTAACATTTCTCCTGGTGTCACTTTTTTTTTACTGACTGCTTTTGGTTTGTTGTTTGTCATGTTTTTCTTGTTTAGTAAATGGGCTACAACTGCATTTCATGGTGCAACCTTGTGTTGCAGAATGACAATAAACTTTGTAGGCCTTGAATACTTGAAATCCAATTCAATTACTATTTTCGTTAGAGTTGGATCCATTCGGTCATTTGAAAAGTCTAGGAAAGCTGCATTATCATTGTACACACTGTATAAATAGTGTATTAATAACAGTATTCCAATCTACGCATCACATACTGTAGAATACTGTAATAAAATTAACAGTAATACACTGTTGAATCAATTTACAGTAGTGACACCATAACAAAACAGCGCCCAGTACTGTACTGTAATTTTACAGGAATATTTGTTACAGTGTAAAGATGTACATACTCCATTAAGTTATGTCGTATACGTATTTTCTGATGCAGATATCTTAGGAGGACATGAGGCAGACATACTTATTTGTCCTGTCTAATGAACAAACAAACAGGAAGCAGTAGTACAAGTCTGATGTATAGCAAGGACATTAGAGGTTGTGCAAATCTTGTCATTAAATCCATATACCAGCCTGTTGGAAGCTAAAGTAATGGAGAGGCACTCAGATTAAGGATACACTTATTAACAGGAATAATACAGCAATTCAAGGGCTTCAATCAATCGAACGGAGGAGGGGGGGAATTATAAACTGCTATTGGCAACAGCCCTGGGAAACAAACCTGTCAACTTCGATATCTTATGAAGAATTGTGCATTCTGTCTGTGCTGCCTGTTCAGTTAGTTACCTTCAGAGAGAATTCTCAATGCCCAAAAGGGCCCTCGCATTGCTCCGTTTATCTCAGGTCCAGAAGAGTGCAGATAAGACGTTGCATTATTGATGCACTCGGCGAGATTGTTATCAATGGCCATGGCCGTCATCTGGACCGAAAGGGCAATTTCCAGAATTGATGCACAGAGACTTTGATTTCATTTGACACATGCTGATCTGCAGTGCCCACTGGCAAGCATCCATCCATCTTCTGCCTGGAAAATGAAACAGTTGGAGCAGAAACCGTTACGACTCCCTGTAATCCACAAAGACGTTTACGTCTGCAGCGATGCCCTCACAGCATCAGCACATCTTTCTGTGCATTCGCACTTACAGTTTGGCTCGTAGAGAAAGTTTTATTTTAGCAAAGAAAAAAAAGATCACGTCGTGAACTTTGTTCAATGTTTTGTTGTAATGATACATCTGCATTACTGCCACTTAGCTTGAAGGTCATACTTGCATCTGCAGACTCCAAAATCCTCGTTAGTGGCAAAACAAGTTGGTAGATATGATAGATAATATACAAGCAGTATATTGTCAAGTCATATTTCAACAGCGGCAATTAAACAAGCTGGAAAAAAAACAAAAAACAAAAACACACTGCACCAAAATAGCCTGAATGAGATGCGCTGTCCTTTAATTAGCACCAGAGTCAGCATATATAATTGATTATCTACTGTATGTCTTCATTTATTCATCTGGTACGAGCCACAATACACTTCAGCATTCCAGGACTCCAGCAGCACTCGTGTAAACTGGAGCAAAGCTGCTATTTACATTTCTAGCATGAGACAAAATTGGGGTCAGTTGCAAATCCTTCCTAAGCTAAGGATGATCTGTCGGCTTGTTGAGGATGGTGTTGTCCTAAAGTCCAGTCGGTGCAACCAGCTGCCCAGCTGGTACGTGCTAAAATGTGTGTGCATGCACACAATGATACCTCAGATGGCACACATACCATAAGGCTGCCAGATTCTGTCACGACTAAAAGCAGCTCCTGAAAGAAAGAGGAACTTTCTTTCAATATTAATAATTGCTCACAGAGGGATTCACAAATGTATTGTGTGATTTATTTATCAATGACTCTCTCCACAAACGTATTTTTTTTTTCAATGCACACAACAGCTATCATGTATGAAAATATTTTGGTTTGCACAATATTTCTTTTTAACAAAAGAAGGCTGAGCTGCTGCAAGATGCTCCATCCGTCTTTTGTCTCCGATACAAAAGTCTCATGCTTGCAATAAGTCACATTATTATATATTACAGTATTCAATTCATGCTCATTCACATCACCTTGTCCCTGTTAACAAAAGGGACTTATTCACGAGTCGCTATGGTGACTTCCAATAATCTTGCGACCAGACAAGAGGTGTGTGCCGGTTGGTCTCTCTGTTGCTCCGGACAGATACAGTCATATCCTCAGAGGGTAGGGTTGATTTTAAGGCCGATGGGTCTCCTGGAGGGGTTCTCACAGTTCTTCTAGCATCTCTTTTTGATTGAGAATCCCTTCAAACTTGGTTGGCGACCGAACTGGAAACCAGGGGGCTGGCTTTAGCTTGACTGAATTGGTGGATGTGTCCGTTCATCTCCTCTGGACCCTGAAGGTGGAGTTGATGACACCGCCAAAGAGGAAGTGAAGGGTTTGAGTTGATTGAAAGGACACCTTGGCCTCCCTCCAGTGGCAGGAGCCTACAAAGAACATCTGTCACTCTTAATGGACCCATTACACACGCTCTGTCAGTTTTGGCAGTATTATGCCTTATTTGCCTTATTCTGCACCCAGACCAGTTCTTATTTTAGAATACTGGAAGTTTGCCCAAAGATCATAAGATGTTCTCTGTAGTTCTGAAGCCCTTGCCTGGTTCCTCTATGATAGTAGAAAATGCATCCCTAAATCTAGAAACATAACTATCCATTGATGCAAATCACTTTAAATTGCCTACATTTTTCATAATAACAGGCAACAACACCCTAATTTTGATGAAGGAGATTTCTAATAGGAACACTGCTGCAAAAGACTAACATTACACAAGACTGCATGGCAAAGGTACAATTTAAACATTATCCAGGAGGAATATGTAGTCATCTGTGCCTGAGTTAACTCATCTCTTCTTCCTAACTGGGCACTATAGAAGGCGAGACCTCTTGTTCCACACACACACACTTTTGGGCCTGTAATTCCCTGTAAATCAGATTGCTGCTTGTTTTTGAAGAAACGTTTGCTAGCCCTGGAGAAGAAATTGGCGTTACTGTGTAGTGTTGCTGGATGATGAATGAACCTCCGAGGCAAATTCATAATTTGTGATTTTGGGCTGCGCAAAATAAACTGAATTGAATAATCTTGTATTTGGAAGTCCCGAGCAACTACCCAGCTGCCCCTCCAAGTCCTGCAAATGGTGCAGCCACCGCATGGAACTCGGGCCAGCTCGCCAAACAAAACTCTCTACCTAATGTTGTTGTGAAGGTCACTCTATTAAAATTGGTGTTGTAGCATTATTTGCGTTCTTGCAGAAGTTCTTTCAGCGTAAGCGCCCACACGCTCTCGCCCTCCATCCCCCGAAGACAACACTCCCAACACACTAATTCACTACACCAAAGTGTGTCTTGTGTCTGTCACTTGAATGAGATGAGAAGAGCTTCCCATGAATGTGTTGTGATCACCTTGTTAAGGGGATTACTGTTAAAGATGGCAATGAGTTGCATCATGGGAAATGTAGGTTACAGTGATTTTGGAGCTTCACTCCTAGAAAATAAAAGTCTGATTATTTTGGCCTCTGCTGCCCCCTTCTTTTACTTTTGTTGTGTTGCTTGTGGTTATCCCTTTTCTAAAGAAATGCAATGCTAATTAATTAATTCATGTTGACAAAGTAAATCTTTGCATTTGCCGTGCTGTAAAAAAAAAAAAGAGTAACGTGTGTGAGGCCCACAACAACGGATGTTTCAGGCTCTAGTGCCTTTTGAAACATACACTGCACATATTACTGCATAATATGAGCTTTGACTGAAATAGCCTGCAGTCAATATACATTAACACGTTGCAATATGCTATATGCTATATTATTTATTTATTATTTATTATTATTTCCCCCAAATAAATAATACAGCATGGAATGAAGATGAGTCCAGCGTGTTTGTATCTCACTACATCTAAACACTTTCTCGTAGCTCCCTTAGAGCCACGAAGCTCACAGTATACATCATCTTTATGTTCAATATACTGGTTGTTATTGTAATGGAAGTTCTAAGTGAGGTCGACTTTGGGCATTCGATATCATGTTTATCACATCCGTTTATTGCACCTGACAAAGAGGCACTGTATGAACTTCATGATCGTTGCTGTCTCTTCTACTTTATGACCGTATCAGGACTGACACCATAACTGGACTTTATCTCATAATGTCATGTCAAAATACTTCCTTATACTCACAGCGTTCCCTCTAACATAACCCCACCCTCTTCGGAAGAAAATAACCAGACTCAAATAAGAAGAATCTATGAAATATAAACAGCTAGACTTTTTTTACACTTTATGTAACCAGCTGTTAAATTATATTTTCAGTAAATCGTATGACTTTAATATGAAGATCTACATATTGCTTGATACGCCACCAGGAATACTATATTTCCAGGGGGAACACCGAATCCCTTTTTTTTTTGTTTATTGGCCTTAAAGTAGCAACATGTCGGTTATAATGAGTAATAAACAGACAAGTATTGTTCATCATTCTCGTTCTTTAGACTGCTGTATACAATCAGAAAGGAGGAACTCAGACTTTAAAGAGTCTCAGCCCTCATATGTTTATGACTTTTTTTTTTTAGAAATGAAAACACAACACACACATAGTTGCCACCGTGTGTGTTTTTCTGTGTATGTGCATGTCTCCTCTGGGCAATTTTCAGGTCAGGATCATATTTTATCAGGAAACGCACCGCCGGCCTCCTGTGAGATCTGAAAGCTTCCTAAATGTACGATTTTAGATCACACTTTACTGCGTGTGACACGACTTTAGCCCGTTTCTTTTCCGCTCGCGCGACATTTTGTTGACTAAATATGAAGTTATATTTTATATCTGCACACTCAATTCAGTGGATTCAATGAACACTTACTGATCCTGAACTCCAGCTATTTAATTGCGTACATACATACATACACACATACATACATACTTTATAGCCTACCTCGGCCATTATGTGAACATGATTTACCAGACAGGCAGCAGGATGGCAATTTAGACGGGTATGTGTCTTTCTGGTCTATACTGTTATCAAAAGTCACTTACAAATGGAGGTCACCTCAGAATGCATGCGCTCCGTTGTTCTGCTGATTCTGTAATAATTAGAAAGCAAAAGGGAATTCAATAAATAAAGAAAAAATGAAGCAGGATATTTTTGCAGAGGTGACTTTGTTCAGTGTGGGCGCTGCTGGCTGATGATGGGTCTGGATCGGTGTAACAGGAAGCACAGCAGGGTGCCGAGCCACAGGCTGAAGGGCAGGTGTATTACCTCCCCACAGAGAGGGCAGGACGCGTTCAGTCTCATCGTCTTATCTCTGCTGCTGTGTCGTCCACGGGGTGCTCACGGTTAGCTTGAGCACACATTTCACTTTTAAGACTTCAAAACGAATGTTCTCAGATCCAGTACGCCGTGAACGTGCTCCTACTACCAAAGAGACTGAAGAACACCACATACAGGACATTAGTTCTTCTCCATCGCTAAGACACATTGCTTGAAGGGGTCACCCGCTTTCTCCAAACTGTAAACACAAAACCTCATCTTCGAGCACTATTTACAAAACCTCTGAATCCTCTTGCAAAATGAAACTTTCGCCTCAAAAACAGATTTACATTACATTACATTTAGCTGACGCTTTTATCCAAAGCGACTTACAATCATGTTTCATTCATACACCGTAGACACAGCTACTGGGAACAATGCAGGGTTAAGTGTCTTGCTCAAGGACACATCGACTAGGGCGGGGATTGAACCACAAACCCCCTGATTGAAAGACGGGCATGCTAACCACTGACCCACAGTCGCCGTGCTCAAAATCAAACACTGCTCTCAAATCGTAAACAAAGTGATCAAAATAATATACACTATCAAGCAGTCAGTAAACAATACACCAATAAATAGAAAACACATCGTTCAAAACATATAGGTCTCATGGAGAAGTCGATTTTTAATCTCAAAACAAATTTCATATGAACGAAAACATTACAGTAGCTCAAAATTGATCAGAAATGACTACTGTGCTTTGCTCTTTGCAATTTATTTTGTTCTTCCTCCTCCTCGTACCCCTATTGTTACAGTACTGTACCTGCAGCTCACAAACGTGTCCTTTCTCTGTGATACTGTAATTATTGTTCTTTGTTGATATGAACCTGTAACCAGTCAAAATCTATTGAGCAGTCAGTACAGTAACAAATAGAAAGCACGATGTTCAAGGCCATACCAATTACTTTATTGTACATTACACAGCCTACAATGCACTGTAGGCCTACTACAGTACACAATACTGCAGTAAAAGGGACACAAATCAAAAGGAGTCAACATGTCATCGATGTGCTTCTTCAGAGCACTCGTATTGGTCGTGTCACATCATTTGATCAATTTTGAGTGATTGTGTTTTCTCTATCTGTATTTGATTGTTGCCACTTGTGTTTACCGGTATGGATGACGTGTGCATTAGAGTGCAGAATGTGCTTTGAGAATGTGTTTAGAGTTTTGCTGAAAAGTCTAAGTGAGATAGTTTAAGGTATTGACAACAGACTGCACAATCAGCTAAATGAACTTTGTTCAGCCAATGGGTTTTAGTGTTTTAGCAATTGAGAAAAACGGTAAAGGGACAGTCCACATCAAATACAAAAATGAATTGGCTTTGAGCGCCACAAGCTGCCATATAGTCTTAAAAAGTATTCATTTAAAATTGTTGGGATGTTTTGTCTAAGTGCATACATTTAACAACTGGAGCAAATCAAGGGGCAGTTACATACTCATCACACATGCCTCATTTTGTCAGCCTGGCACACACAGACACACATAAATCACACACACACATCATAAATATTGCATACGTCCATCCCTTAAGGGAATCTCAGAAAGATCTTGACATGCGCCCGCCTACCATCTGTGAATTTCAGCCCCGTAGAAAGAGTTTGAATCTTATGAAATGTGCCGTTCTTGGCGCGAGAACATGACAAACTGGCGGATCAAAGGGGTTTGTGATTGTGCCAAGATGAAATATGATATGTGGTTGTGCTGAACGTGAGTCGTGTTGGATCTTATTCATGGCAGGCCCAGCGAAACTGCGCAGTAAGAATAATGGTGAAAGCTAACTTAATATTAAGGCATCCTTTAGGTTGGGAAAAGGTTGCTGCCCTAAAATCAAGTATGGTAGAGCTCCTATAAAGAGTCATATATTTTTTTTCTTTTATCAGTGCAACAAAGAATTTTGTTCATTCACAAAATCGAGTAGCAGATTTAAATTCTGAACTCTTCTTCCAATGAAGAAATACTCTCCAGTGAGGATATAATTGATGCTGTTGCAGCATAAAATCTCTCTCGCCATTGTTGTTTAGAAATGGACGCATATCCGCGTTGTCCCGCCCACACCTAAACCACGCCCATAGCTGCCAGTAACTCCTCACAGGAAGCTGATACACAAACCTTACTAAAAGTCTGACAAGATGGATTGTTTTTCAGAATCTTCGAGAATCCAGCTGCCATACAAGGGGAACGTTGTTCCCTCGAAGCAACACATTCAGCCTCTAACACGTCTAGACAAGATGGTGATGAGGTATTCTGTCCGTATCCAGGCACGCCACAGGTGCACCAACAAGCCTGGCCACAAAGAACTCTGGCAGTTTAGCAATGTGTTTACTTCATACTGGGCTGAAAACACAGTATTTCCCTGACCGTTAGCTCAAGATGCGTTTGTTGCCTAAACCAAACCACACCTGGAGGGCCGGATGCATATGATATATGGTGACACTGCCAGCCATCCAATGCAGCCTCCTCCCGACAACATCTGTGCAGTTTAAGGTACCGTTTCCATGGATGTAAAAGCACAGTACAGCGTTTTTTACAACAGTTTTTGTTTTTTAAGCAAGCAGTATTTTCTCCAGCGTTAGCACCGTTTTAAAGACATGGTTAACATTGTAAATTGAAACAAAAATGTATTACAATTATTTTGTATGTTGAGGTAACAAGACTACTTGGTTAGGCTTGGTAAAACATGGTTCGGCTTAAAACAAGTATGTTTGTTACATTATTTAAGTTACGGACGTAAATTAAAAAAAGAAAACATGGACTTCCTAGAATTCACGAGAAAATATGTTTTCCTTAACACGTAATAGAGAATGCACTTGTTGTCATGACCGAACAAAGACTAGAACCCAAATGCACGACTCAAAGCAAAGTAACAACAAAAATCTCAGTTTTAATTAACTGGAAACAAACAAACAGAAAATCTACATGAACAACGTAACATAAAATCGTGACTGATGAATTCCATGAAAATGGCTGGTTCTCGGGCACAAAAGACAAGACGAACTGGCCCAGGACAAAGGGAGACGCAGACAATATATACACAGGGTAAGGGTACAGGTGGAAACAATCAGGAGGCAGCCAATCAGACCAGAGGAGAAACACACAGGGGGAGGAACAAGTTGCCTGAAACCAGAGGAGAGTTGACTTTCACAATAAAACAGGAAATCACGAGACAACATGGACACAAGATATGAAACTGATTAATTTAACATGACAGTTTCCTGGACATGACACTTGCATTGTATGGTGATATTATTTACAGGAGACCAGGCTGCCGAGAAATAGAAACTTACATTTTTCACCAATAGGCAAAAGTTTTAATAATTTATAAGTAACTTATTCATAACAGCTCCCTTGCTCCTGTTTGTGTTGAAATTATAACTAATAACATATATATATATATAAGATATAATGTAAATCATCTTTGCCTTAAGACTTGAGATCACTGAAGACAATGTGGACTTGTGGTAATGATAGCGGTATTAATGCATGCAAACACAGAAAGAACAAAACATTTTCTTCACATTAGAATGAATAGCAAAATGTATTTAAAAAAAATGATGTCCATCAGGTGACTGTACCTGTACTTCTGTTTACCCTCCCTCCCTTCTCTATTGATTCTCTTCTGCCCTTTCGTTCTGCAAACCCAACAGATAATCATCTTCTGACACTGAAAAGGGGAACAGGTGGAGTGGAAACCTGAAACCATCCACAGGGAGCACCAGCTACAGTATCGGCTAGAACAAGTACGATTGAGACGACCACGCTGGGCGATGCAGACTGTTTGTACTGATTTTAAACAGACAAATCTGGCTTTGTTATACAGCATGGAGCGGGGTCTGGGACCTTCGGGCAGGGTGAATGATTTATCCAGCTGTGGCAATTTTACAGTTGAATGAGTTAAAGGGAGCTGAAGTAGTCCCAACTCAATTGGATGAATCAATACTATCTGTTGACACAGCTTCCAAACCTATGGTCAAACTCTACCGTGTGGGAGTAAGAGTGTGAACATGAGGTTGTCCATTACTTGTTTAAGTGATGATAGATTGGTTACATGGACATTTTTCCTTGTTGTGTTCTATCTCAATTTGTCATAAAATAATTGGCTCGTTCAAGAGACATCAGGGGAGGCCAAAACACAAGCTGCTGTTCTATATGTAGGTGGCCAATCTGTTCAGATGTAATCTTACAGTTCGATTGTATATAGTTGAATGGTAATGGTGTAATGGATTATAAAACTCACGAATCGGATCACAGATCTGAGCAGCGCAAAACAAACAAGACTCATTTTTTGCCCCTCTGAAAATGATGTGACAGAGGACTCCTGTGCTAACTTTAGTCCGTCCCAGATTGATCATATTGTCGATAGTGCTACAGGCTCACTGAGAATGACACTAGACTCGATAGCCCCACTGAAGAAGAAGACAGTGAGGCAAAGGAGGTTTGCTCCCTGGTATAACCCTCAGACCCGCGGCCTAAAGCAAACTTCACGAAAGCTCGAAAGTATATGGCGTTCCACCAATCTGGAAGAATCACGCTTAGTTTGGAGAGATAGTCTTAAAACATTTAAAAAGGCTCTCCGTAATGCCAGAGCAGCCTATTACTCATCAGTAATAGAGAAAAATAAGAACAACCCCAGGGTTCTCTTTAGCACTGTAGCCAGGCTGACAGAGAGTCACAGCTCTGTGGAGCCGTGTATTCCTATAGACCTCAGTAGTAATGACTTCATGAACTTCTTCAATGAAAAGATTTGAACTATTAGAGGCAAGATTGATGATCTCTTGCCCTCAACTACTGCCGATCTGTCATCAAGAGGAGTGGCCTTGGAAACGGCTGTATGCCCTGGTGTATATTTGGATAGCTTTTCTCCCATTAACCTAGACCAATTGTCTTCAACGGTTTCTACTTCTAAACCGTCTACCTGTCTCTTAGACCCCATCCCAACGAGGCTGCTTAAAGACGTGTTGCCTTTAATTGTCACCTCTCTGCTGGATATTGTTAATGTGTCTTTGCTAACAGGCCATGTAACACATTCCTTCAAAGTAGCTGCAATTAAACCTCTCCTGAAAAAGCCCACTCTTAATCCAGAGGTGTTGGCTAACTACAGACCGATCTCTAACCTTCCCTTCCTCTCTAAGATCCTTGAGAAAGTAGTCGCAAATCAGTTGTGTGACTTTGTGCTGCAGCTCGTGTACTCACAAAAACTAAGAAAAGAGATCACATTACATTACATTACATTATTTAGCTGAAGCTTTTATCCAAAGCGACTTACAATAAGTGCATTAAACCATGAGTACAAACTCAGAACAAGAATCGAGAAAGTACAATTTCTTCAATAAAGTTAAACTACAAAGTGCTATCAGCAGAGCTGCCAACTTTTCAAAAAACCTTGGAGTGAGATTTTGTCAGGGGTGACCAACATTTTGCAGCGCACGCGGCCACACACGTTGGTGGCTCAAATATCAGGACATTTGAATTAATTTGGCGTTGTACCCATGTTGTGCCCTGTATTCTGGTGGTTTGTGGGGCCCATAGTCGTTGATAGGGGCGGCCTACTGGAGATGGACAACATTGGTTACATTCTGTGAAGCAAAGACATGGTGGTCCGCCTCCAGGAAGTGTTGGTTTAAGTAGATGTTATTTCATGCATTCTAGATTTTTGGGTGGTATGCTAAAGATGTGCAATACCTGAACTTATTCTGATTCATCTGCCCATGACTTGCAGGGCCTTCTAGACTTGAGCTGAACATTCAACCAGAAAACTATTGTTGTGCCTCAATGACTGTCTATGTACCACAATATAACCTAATTAATAGACATGTGTTTAAGATTTAACCAAGGTAGGTTGATTGACATTTTGATTACAATGGTATTCAACTAATTATTAACTGAAACCTAACCTATATTGTTAATAATTGTATTATTAAGAGCAAAAAAGCAAAAAATGACACAAGTTTAGTTAGGGAGAAATATTTTTCATTATGAAACAAAAAAGTCCAACAAATAAAGTGCTTAAACAGTAGCCTTTTCAACCAAAACAATGGTTCAACACAGAAATAAAATAACAAAAAATGAGGTATCAGAGATCAGAATTTTTTACAATTTGTGGGCAAGGTTGTACTGGCCTGTGGCCTTCTTGGAGGCCTTGATGACCGCTGAGGGGGGCTCCCATCTGAAGCAGGGCTCCAGGTCGGCCATCTTTATGGCCATGATGGAGGACAGTGTGCCATCCAATGCCAGGCTATTTCTGGTCTTTGTTTTATTTAGTCCCACAACTGAAAACACCCTCTCAGCATCTGCATTTGAATGGGGCGACGGCAGCAAGCCTCTGAAATTCTTTGGCTCCTGTCACCTATTGAAAATGAACCAAGAACAAAATGGAAAAACATACCATATTTTGTTTTCATTAATACTGTAAGTATACTGTAACCAACTTCAGATACAACATGCATAGTTTGCATCATGTATGACACACTATATGCATGCATCAATAAAAGCAACAGATGTAGTCAAGCCACACCTGCCAAAACAAATGTATACCTTATGTTTCCTTGTTGCCATTCCAGCCCAGAAGCTGTCCATATCTGTCCATATCTCTTCATATCTCTCTCTGTCCTGTCTGTTGCTCCTCTGTCTGTTGCCCTGTTGTTTCTATAAATTGTTCTGGCTGTTCTGACAGTGGCTGGGTCTTTAAATAATCTAATAAATGTTGCTTTCGTCCACGGCCTGGCAAAGGTCTTGTACGAGACATCTTTGTTACCTTAAATAATTTAAATGTTTTTTAATAACTCATTTACAAAAACATGCCTAATTCTATTGCACAAATTTCCTGTCTTTATGTTAAATTCTTTGGAATACATCTTACCTGTTCAAAGTGCTGTTTGGAAAATGATTGAGAGGGTCCTTTTCTTTGGCTTGTAAATAAAAAGATAAATGCTATGTGAGCAGCCTTAATAAACAATGCTATGATGTTTTGAGTATGCAGTATACCAAGAGGTTAACAAGGTGCTCTCCTGCTGCTTTATGACAGCTGAGTTTACATTCAACACACAAAACACAACGAATCATTTCTTTAAAGATTTAAAGTTTAAGAGAGTTAACATACCTTAGTCTCTAAGTTTAAGAGAGTTAACATACCTTAGTCTCTAAGTTTAAGAGAGTTAACATACCGTAGTCTCTAGGTTTAAGAGAGTTAACATACCTTAGTCTCTAAGTTTAAGAGAGTTAACATACCTTAGTCTCTAAGTTTAAGAGAGTTAACATACCGTAGTCTCTAAGTTTAAGAGAGTTAACATACCTTAGTCTCTAAGTTTAAGAGAGTTAACATACCGTAGTCTCTAAGTTTAAGAGAGTTAACATACCTTAGTCTCTGCTCCTCCAGAGTGTCTCTTTGAAAATCTTCTTCTGTTGCTAACTTCGGGACTCTTTGGGATAAATAGGATGTCTATGCAGCGAATAGGGTTACAATGTTTTGAAGCGGATGCGGGCGGCCACCGGTAACCAGTGAAGGTCGCGGAGGAGCGGAGTAGTTTGGGTAAATTTCGGGAGGTTGAAGACCAGTCGAGCAGCTGCATTCTGGATGAGCTGTAGAGGTCGAATGGCATTAGCAGGTAGACCTGCCAGGAGGGAGTTACAGTAGTCTAGCCGTGAGATGACCAGAGCCTGGACCAGAACCTGTGGTTACATTACTCCTGTATTAGCTGCTCTACACTGGCTCTTCTCCTCACCTACAAAGCCTTGTGATGCACCATCATATCTTAAGGAGCTTGTAGTACCATATTGCCCCACTAGAGAGCTGCGCTCACTAAATGCGGGGCTACTTGTGGTTCCTAGAGTCCTAAAAAGTAGGATGGGAGCCAGAGCCTTCAGTTATCAAGCTCCTCTTTTATGGAACCAGCTTCCACTTTCAGTCCGGGAGGCAGACACAGTCACCTCATTCAAGAATAGACTTAAGACTTTCCTCTTTAATAGTGCTTATAGTTAGGGCTGAATCAGGTTTGCCCTGGTCCAGCCCTTTGATATGCTGCTATAGGCTTATAGGCTGCTGGGGGATGTTTTAGGATACACTGAGCACCTATCTCCTCTTCTCTCTCTCCTTATGGGTGAATTTACATCTCTCCATTGCACATTATTAACTCTGCTTCCTCCCCGGAGTCGTTGTGACTTCACATCTCATCGGGTCCATTGGACCTGGAGGTGTCTGATGCCTGGTGAGCCGGCCTCCCGCGTTGGCCCTGCTGATGCCCCGCCCCCCCTCCTCTCTACCTCCTTCTGTTTCATGGATTGGAGTTCCATTCATACATTGTCATATTCATGTAATGTGTTTATGTAACTTTGTAATGCTGTTCATTCTGTACACATGACATCTATTGCTTCTGTCCATCCGGGGAGAGGGATCCTCCTCTGTTGCTCTCCTGAAGGTTTCTTCACTTTTTTCCCTGTGAAAGGTTATTTTTGGGGAGTTTTTCCTGATTCGATGTGAGGTCCTGGGACAGGGATGTCGTATGTGTACAGATTGTAAAGCCCTCTGAGGCAAATTTGTAATTTGTGATATTGGGCTATACAAAATAAACTGAATTGAATTGAATTGGAATATAAATGAAAGAATATAAAAGGGAAACCAAAGGATTGTCACAGAGAGAACAAAGTTACTAAACTGTCTCATTGTTCAGTTTCAAACATGCTGAATTAAATATGTTCTCCCTCTAACAATGTCCCTTTATGTTGTTATGGTTTGTATGCAGATTATAATCAGATCATAAGAATCTGAAACATAACATAACATCAGAAACATGACTCAGACTGAAAGCTTGTACAGTTTAACCCTTTCATCAACAACAAATACGTGAGTTTGATCACTTTACAGCAGTTTTCATCAACAACAATGTAACGTTCGTAGTTTGCCAGCAGGTTTAACAATTCGACCACAGCCAGAGCTTTCCTTCGTTAGCCGTTAGCGGTGCTGCTAACGTAAATAGCTCTCCCTGTGTCAATTTAAAAATGGATTAGTTGTTTACAATGTAACATTATCCAGGTTTTATATACATTTGAACTATGTTTGCAGGTAGAAGAAGTGTCTGAAAAGTTCCAGGTGGGTTTAGTGAAACTTGTTGAAATGTGTAATTGTCCTTTGTAATTTATTATACATTTCAAGTATGGTTCTGTTGGCTTATCTTTGTTGTTTTCTGTCTTCAGTCATAGGCCACTGACTATTGCACTTAAAATGACCACAAATGCAAGTTTTACAAAAAGGAAAATTAGTATGAAGCAAGGAACAGAACAGAAAGCAAAACGTTCTCTTAAATTGTGCTTTTCCCCAGCCTTGATTCCAATTAGCTTTCATGAACAAATATAAAACCTGGGCAATGATGACTGTCATATAGTTTAAAGCTGGGGATTGAGATTGCGGTATTTCTTAGGACCTAGACAAAATCTGTGTTCAAGACTGCATTAACACGATTCAGGCATTGCGCTGAACACGGCAGTCCTCCCATTCATTTTAATATGGCTAATGCATTTAACCTGCGATGATGAGGACTACAGGGGGTGCCGGAAAAAAAACCTGTTTGAAATATAATCAACTTTTGTAGAAGAGCAACACGAAGTCACGCTGCTTTGGCCAATCAGGTAACCGGCGATGCAGAGCTTGACAGCCCAGCTATGAGCGAACAAAAGACACCGTGCAGTTGCCCTAAACACAACCCTGCACTAAATGCCTTAACTCCTCACGTGATGACAGCCTTCACAACTGAAGTAGCTACATTGTGACCTTAAAGTATTGTCTTTAAAGAGGTATAACTATTCAGCTAGAAGTTGATTCCAATTACTTTTAATGCTAAAAATGGCCAGCCTTGTGGTAGGATATTGTTTAGAATAAGTGTGGATGAACTAGAATCTGAAAAAGGGGAAACTATGCTAGCAGTTCAACAAGTGGCTTGATACAGTAAGCTGGCTTCAGTGCCCAAATCAGAGTGCAGAGTGGCATTCAGCAAGTGGACACTGATTGCAGGTAATCGCCCCGACATTACGACCAAACATCCAATCCCCCTTCTCGTCATACACAGACACAGCATGCTGAAACGGCTGCATTGTCCTTTTTTGTCACTTGACGTTGTAACGCCTTCGACAATCAAATACGTACTCCATCACAATCACTGCTACATATCAACACTGGTAATGCGATGTTTTCAAAGATAGGGTAGTCAAGAGGAATTATTGTTCTATATGGATCTAACACATTATTTATTATTTATTAACTCTGCTTCCTCTCCGGAATCTTTGTGACTTCACGTCTCATAGGGTCCATTGGACCTGGAGGTGTCTGATGCCTGGTGAACCGGCCTCCTGCCATGGCCCAGCTGATGCGCCTCCTCTCTACCTCCTTCTGTTTCATGGATTGGAGTTCCATTAATAAATTGTCATATACATGTACACATGACATCTATTCATCTGTCCATCCGGGGAGAGGGATCCTCCTCTGTTGCTCTCCTGAAGGTTTCTTCCCTTTTTTCCCTGTCAAAGGTTATTTTTGGGGAGTTTTTCCTGATCCGATGTGAGGTCAAAGGTCAGGGATGTCGTATGTGTACAGATTGTAAAGCCCTCTGAGGATAATTTGTAATTTGTGATATTGGGCTGTACAAAATAAACTGAATTGAAATTGAATTGAATTGAATTATACATTAACACATGTAACCATGTCTGTACAATCAATACGGCTCAAAAGTCAAGGTCAAATACTGCAGATTGGTCAGTGTCCCTTAACTTAAAACTATGACGCTCTACGTAACGCTCCATTGTCAGTTTTTGTACATTTCAGTGACGGTGTGTTAGTATAAACGAGAAGTCTATCCTCATACAACAGTTTGTATATCTCACGAAAAAGTTACTTTGTGTTTTCCAATAAAACTCCAGCAACACGTGTCAATTGTCGCCTATTACATGCACACAATCTTTTGTCTTCACAGGAAACTCAGCTGGGTTTAGGCAACAAAACAACCGAGTTGTGTTGAGGAAAATATTGTTATTTGGGTTTAGATCACTACAGAAGTGCTGTTGCTGAAGTGCACAAGTTACGTGACAAAAACATGAACATGTAACATCCCGTTAGTTACTGAGTTGTCCTTCCCTTCACCTGCTCCCAATCACTCCCCTGCTTCCCTGATTTGACATTCCCTACACCTGTGGTTACCTCACACATATATACATATATACATATATACATATATACGCCAGATTGTCTCATTCTACCTACTGCGTGCGTGCGCATCGGCTTCTAGCTGTATTGTTTCTCCTTATCAGCATTATGTTTTTTGGACACCTGCTCCTGAGTCTCTGCTCTCCCACCCCGAAAAAACGTGAGAGCGTCTCCTGGCTGAAGGATCGCTGTGCGTTGGACCCTCCTCCACCTCCACCTCCACCTCCACCTCCCTTTAACGGCCTTTATACATCCTCCTTCAAGATAACGGGGATAACAAATTAATCAAAATCGTGGATATATCTACGAATTACACCACATTATTTGTTCTAGCTTTTTGCCACCAATGCTGGACAAGAGCAGCTGGACACGTGTGACCTGAATAGTGCTCAAAATCTCAAAATAAACGTCCTTCTTCACAGGAAGTGAGGTAACTAAACTAGTTCGTTAGGGAGCGTGGTTCGACGTTAACTTGACTGATTAACAACACGTGGTTAACTCATCTATCCACAGCAGATAAGTAATAAAACCACTTTGGGATGAATATCAAATCAATCACTAGAGTTAATATTTTGTGTCAAATAATTGATCTCTTTAGTTAGTAGCTGTGTAATAAGCGGACAGACGCACAGCCAGCAGGTCATTGTCGCGAAATGAGGCCCGACACAGACGTGAAGGGCTCGCTCACTCTACATTATTTCTTATTTTGTGCCGTCTTTTCTCATGAAAATCAACAGGGGGTAACTTCTATGGCAGGCACCGCTTTCTCTTGAGACGGCTCTCCACATTTCAACGCTTGGTTGGTTGTTAATGAACTATTTCGAGAAGATAAGGATCATTTTCTCTCATTCTCCCTCTCTGAAACACAGAGATGTAAAGTCCCGCTGGGGAGAGAGCGGAGAGGAGCATTTTATGTAAAGAAGTCATTATGAATTCCATTGAGGTTTATTCACCAAGCTCAACACATTTATATGTACAGCAGGGTCAGTGAATAAATAGAAACCCTACATAAGAAATGTTGTTTGTTATTACTATTTACAAATGACTGCTCTATCTCTACCTTGAGAGCAGCACTTAAAGCCTTGAAGAACATCCAGAGGCCTCCCCGGAAAAGCCGTTAGTGTGATTGTGATTATCCCATCTATTGTAAACATACTTTCAGCGGCAGGCTAAGACTAGTTTGCCATTTTCAAAACCCACTCTGCAAAGAGGGAATATGTTTTTCCTTGTGATAATGTTTGATTCATTCATGCATCTTTCGGAATTCTGTTTCAGGGTTTCTAAATTGTTACACCACCACTTTGCATTCCTCTGATCTCCTCCATTAGCCCATATCACAACAGGGACTCGAGGTGCTTGAAATATTGAGTTTGTCAAGGTGGATAACAATTGTCTGGGTTTGTCGTGCATGGACGTATAAGATGAAGGGTCCATCTTATAGATATGTATAGACATGTATTTCAGATAAAGATGAGAGGAAAGTAAAAAACTGAAATTTTACCAGACAGATTACGTTTAGCAAAAATAAAATGAACCTAAAGCTGCACTTGGTACATTTTATAAGAAGAACTGTTTTGTCACATTTGCTCACACTGTCGTCAAAGAGTGTTACGTAAGACGGCTACCATGCCGGTTCCTCTGCCTCCTCTTATTGCTCCTATTTGGCATTTGCAAGATTCCACAATTCCAGAAGAAAAACAATAATTAGGATTTAAAAAATAAAATGAAGTCAAATGGAATCAAGCAGAATATGCAGAATAAACAGTGAAAGGCAAGATATGAAGACATTTGAATGGTTTGTAATATGGCAGCTGCTTCAGAAATTGATTTTGTCCCAAAACATGCACCTTAATGTCTGCATATTGTAAATCTAAAGAGGGATCAATCAGTTCTGACACAGAACTGCAGTGCCTCTCTAAAGCCCACAAAACTGAGCAATGCTGCTGCCAAGTGGTCATTTAAGTCATTGCAGAACGATGCACTACTCGGCTCTGATTTCCTTCACAATGGAATCCATCCTTCACCAGTGAGGAGTTATGATCCTGTGTGCATGGCGTGACAGAGTTTATTCTAAATTCACGCCATTCATCACGCTATCTTTATATTTATTTATTGTTTTACATGAGAGCAACGACGCAGCGCCGTTACATAGACCACGGATAGTGTGTGAGATGTGGTGTGAAGAAGGACCCACGTTTATTGTATGTATTTATTGTTGGACTGTGGATGCTGAATGCCGTGTGCTCAGCTGGGACACACAATGGTTCAATAAATAATAACAGACAACTGCACTGAGTGACAGATTGAACTTGATTGTGGTAAATGTCTAGTTAGGTGGCAGGCAGGGCCGGAGTGGGGCCACTTTTCAGCATGGGAATTTCAGACTCAAGAGCAGCCCACTTTTTCCATGGTAGTGGAAATTGGATAAATGAAGCAATAGTTCAGCTCTTACTATCCTGTAGTTTTTTTTTATTAATATCATGGTCAAACAAATAATGTAAAGGTTAAATACAACAATAATAATCCACTTAAGATGAGAAGTTAACAAAAAATATTCCACTATTCAACAAGGATAGGTTGATGAATGAACAAAAGCAGAAATAAATAAATAAAACATTTGAAACATATCCCACTCTTCAACAAAGAGGCATATTGAACTAATGTTTACAGTTCAACTCACAGTACAGTATACAGACTTACAGACTGTCTTATCTGCTGCTCCGAAGCTACAAAGAGTCATATTACTGCATACTTCAATATCAATATTATATATCAATATTTGCATAATATTTGCAAAGTCTATGGATCGCCATATGTTGGGTGATATAAAAAGGCTAATATTTAAATTCAATTTAATATTTGTCTTGGGAATAGGTTGACAACGCTACAACGCTATTAATCAAGGCTACAACGTTAGCCGAATAGTTACGTTGCTAATCATTAGGCCGTTGTCTCTTCACCAGTTGTCACTAAGCTTGGCACATTTGGCTTTCTTTTTTTCAACCTGTCTTTTTCAGGCCCTCCTGCCCTCTTCCTCCCGTCCATCCTCCATGACGCCGATCGCTGCGGTCGGGCCGGCCCAGCTATCCGTAGCCTAGAGAAAACTTTTTGGAAAAGACGGACTACGGACCGAACCAACTCTATTTGGGAGGGGGGGGGAACTTCCTCGCATGGTACAACCGGTTGTACCATGCGAGGAAGTTCTCCCCTCCCAAATAGAGTTGGTTGGTTCCATAATGGACCGAACCAACTCTATTTGGGAGGGGTGAACTTCCTCGCATGGTACAACCCATGCAGAGGCTGCGGTGTCAGAATGCGGAACGTGTGTCGCCCACTTTAAGAGAACTAACGTGACAAATGTCAACGAATAAAATTCTCGACCGGCCCGGAAGTGAAGCGGCCCACCGGGAACTCTCCCGATTACCCACCACGGGCCTAGTGGCAGAACATGTATATACATATACATCGGGCATCATGAGATGCCTTGTAAGCTCAATCGGGCAGCTTTAGGCTCCTTAAGTCTAGATATTGTAGCTTTGTGGTAACAAAGCTTGAGGCTTTCTTTCTGTTGTAGAAATAGCCAGGAAGTAGCTGGCAGTAATGTGTGGTTGAGCGATGGGTTGAGCGATGTGCATAGAACCTTCGGCCCAGGTTGCGTTTCACAGCCGGAGTTGAGACCTCTGGGTTTACACATCCACAACCTGCCCAGCTGACCAGCATGCAGGAAGGCACACACCTGGAGGTGTCATGTTGGAGCTCTGCTTCTTCTACTACAACACACACCACCTTTGTGTATGATCTCACTGTGCCACTCTGCCTGAAAACATATTTGGAATTTTTCTGCAGTATCATTTAGGCTCATGAAAACAATGACCGTATAAAAACAATAGGCTATAGATTGTGTGTATGTCTAACACTACACATGTTTTCTGTTACTGAAGTGACGGCCAAACGTTTTGCCAATGCAGTTAAAAGGAGCGACCATGGTGAGCAACCACTGAATTATTCCACTGTATTATTTCCTTTATCTTCATCCCAGGTATAATGATAATAATGTATACATCATTCATATAATAAGCAGTGCTTATGAAAAGGCTGCTTGAGGAACTGATCCCAGAAAGAAAATCTGACAGAACATATACTATCTGAGCATTTTGAAAGATTAAATATTGAGTATTGGGTTTAATATCCAATGTAGGTGATTTATTTATATTTCTCTATAATAAAGAGACATTGTATACAATATGTATATGTGGTGGCGGCATGGTTAGGCTCAGCTGCAGGGGGGGAGTGGCTCAGGGAACAGGTGCTGGGAAGAGGCTTAATTAGCCTCAGCTGCAATAGATCTGGGGAATGCGTCTTGGACCCTATATCAGGGTGTGTTGCAGATGGAGCAGGAGACCGGCAGAGCAGGATCACAATAAAGAATATTGCCAAACGTTACACGACATGTGCTCATTCCTTGGTGCTGGGGGGGGGTTGTGACAGGACTTGTTACAGGACTTGTTACAGTATATTTATATTATATATATATATATACATTGTTATTCTTCTCATGAGCTGTTGAGACTGTACCTTAAAAACAATTTGCTGTACGCTGCTATCTGAGAACAGCCAGTCCTTAGTTTAGTCCTCATTTAATAACGTGTCTTCTCTCATCTGAAAAGCAGTGGGGTTACTTCAATATTAGGTGATTAGATATTGTGCATTAGCCATTGTTTTGCCTCACAACATCCTGGAGAATTGACTGCAACTCTGAGTGAATGTGAACAACAATTGTTGGCGTCATAGGTTATTCCTCTATCTGGACCAACCAGATGACTTCAGTTTGACATGTCTACACCACGCTGTGAGGAAACATGCATGACCACGTCAAAGTATTCTGCTGGTGACAGACTGTGCATTACAATGCAGTCACACAAGATGAAATTAAAGGCATTTTAACTGAGGCATTGCAAATAATGTGTATGTATTGCTTTAACACCGACTGCAGAAATCTACTATATCTTATTTTAGCACCTTTTCTAATTTAATTCCCAGTAGAGAATAATTGCAACATCTTTTTTATTGATGCCCTGAGGGAAATTGTGAATCAAAAAATGACTGACTGCGTGCACTCCATCGAAGACAAAAACAAACATTTTAGTTGTGACCTGGGGGGAAACGTTGTGGCACAAGTCTTTGAGTTGAAGCGTCGTAAAAGAGATGTGAATATCAAAGACGTCTCAAACAGCCGGTGTAACGTTATTATTCTGTTTTAATGTGCAGCTGCTGTCTTGGCCAGGAGACTCTAACAAAGGAGATGTTTAATCTCAATGAGACATTTCTTGCTTAAACACTTTTAAAATACAAAGAAAATAGAAATTTGGAAGCGACGTTTGAAGTGAGGCTGCAGCAGACTTCAGAGTTTTAAAAAGTGAACAAAATAATCTTTCATGAAAATGGAAGAAATGTATAGAAAATCTTGCTCCTAAAGCTCTCTATACCCAATGCTTGAGAACAGCAGGCAAGATTAATGCATTCTCTAACAACAACAACAACAACAACGACAACAACAACAACAACAGCATATTGGAAGCGCCTTATCGTTCTGCCTGTGATCCCAAGCCATTTTTTCCAAAGTGAAGGAAAAGATGTAACTGCATCAAAGAAAACGGAGAGATCAAAAAGGATTGGAATACAGAAATCCCTGGCAAAGAGGATCATTAGTGGATTAAAGGAGAAAGGCAGTCGGCCTCAGCACTGGGGAGTTCACTGACACCAAACTGAATTCTTCAAAAAATTTAATTTATTCAAATAAAACAATTAGCGAAAGAAAAAAAATTCTCAACCTCTTGATACAAATGACAATTAAAGAATACATCTAAATGTACAGCTTTCTCTGAGAGGGACTACACATCAATGTCCAGACAGATGTGTAGGTTTTTGTTTTGTTCTGCTCTCCTGGAACGTATTCTCTGTACTTACTGTAACGTTGAGGGTTTGAACAATACAAGCACGATTATTAATATAGTTTGTTGTTCCCCCTTTTTTAAAGAAAGAACAATCTGCATCATCTTATGTACAAGGATGTTCTGCTGTTGTGGTATATTGAGTCCTGGCTTGATTCGAAACGCCGTTAGATGTGCAACAAGGTGTCGTTTGTGTTTCCTCCAGCTGAGGGCAGCAACACCGCCGAGCTGCTGCTAATCGACGACAGGTCTACAGCAGAAGAAGGTCCCGATGCAACAACTAGGCATCAACATGCCGACTGCTGTGATTATGGAGGAGAATTTTGATAAACTTTTGGAGCAGTGTGAAGCTCAAGAGCTCGAGGTAAGCGCCGACTCGCTGTCATGCCTGACGTAGTAGAGGCGGTGGGTCCCACAGTTAGCCTTAGCTCATGGCCAGCTTTGGCTAACGTTATGGCTGAGCAGCTAGCTTGTTTTACCACTCAGGCTGAAGTTACTTTCAGGCACTGATACCATTCAAACTTACGCTACGAGTTGGCTCATAATACTAATAATAACGAGTAGAAACTCCTCATTTAACGGCAACTGATAGACCTAGCGCTACTCTCTGTTGTTAGCAGGTGCCGTTAGCTAGGTGGCTAGTCTCAGACAGCGAGGCATCTCTTCGTTGTGTTGGTAAACTCGAGCTAATGCGGTTCAAACGACGGAAACGCCGGTGCTCGTCTCGCTGTGTGGCGTCGGGTCACTTGGCACCGACCGTATCCTTTGATGCATACAGCTGGAAACATTGTGGCATAAGAGCCCAATGCTGTAACGTCAGCAGGAACTAAGAGATGACTGGACGGTACCGGTAAGTGTTTACCGTCGGTGCAGTCTGACGCGAACGGTCCGGAGCTGATGTGTGTGTGTGAGGGAGCGATCTGTGCAACATGCGGAGTGTTGAGCCACAGTCCAGTTTGTTTGCTGATGTTTGGCTTCGGTCTTTAACATCATACCTGCATTTCTCTTCACAGGCGCCAGGGGGCATCGCAACACCTCAAGTGTACGCTCAGCTGCTGTCGCTCTATCTGCTTCATAATGACATGTAGGTCCGCTCTGTGTCTGTCACATGTTTTGCCTATTTGTTTGTGGTCCTTCTTCATAAATATACAAAGCATCCTTCATTCCAAGATAACTTTAGCAAACAGTTGTGCTCTGACTTTGTGTCGCACATATCATGCATATCGTGCATGGATGGCTTTGCGAATACCAAAATAATAAGAATACTTTTTGAAGGAATATGTGTGGCAAACTGCAGCAGGTAGCTGAGGTCTCCTATGGAGATGACTGCCCACTCTATTGGAGCGCTGCCGCCTGCAGCTTGATTCTGTGTACCGTCTAACTTGTTGCTGTGGCTCCAACAGGAATAACGGCCGGTATCTCTGGAAACGGATTCCCCAGGCGATAAAGTCGGTGAGCATGACACAGCGTATACGGAGGAGACATTTGCTGATCACAATTCGTTCAGCTTGCATATGCACCATACGATTTGGGGCTTTTATTTTAAAAGAAAGAATGTAGCCACTGTGATTCACGACAGAAGTATCTGGGTGTGACTGCAAGTGTCATGAGGAGCATACTAAAAGTTTTTTCTGAAATGCCTTTCCATGTGTTGCATAAAGGCAAACCCAGAACTACCATCCATTTGGGCCGTGGGCCAACGCATTTGGCAGCGGGACTTTCCAGGGATCTACATCACCATCGCCGCCTTCCAGTGGTCAGAGAACATCCTCCCAGTCATGGAGGCTCTTCGAGGTAACATTTCATTTAGCTTTTAAGATGATTGAAACTTTTTATTTACACATTTAGCTCTGGGTAAATTGTAGCAGAATTCCATGTAGGGCAATTGAAGAGAATATGCATGATTTTAGAGTTAAAGTCAGCAGGGGGCACCGACTGAAAACAGTTTCAGCTGTGATGCAACCCAGGGGAAATAACACGATGGAAACAAAGGGACTGAATGTTCATGCGTATCAGCATTATGAAGGCTTGATCACCTGGTTACAGCACAATACTCTGAATAAGTTAACAGGCTCCCATCGGTACTCTCTTAATAATGCAACAGAATATCCAAACATTTCTGCCATGTCTTGATTTCCCACATCCCCTTCTTGCGTCAAACGCCTGTTTTTGAGAAACCTCCCCACGGGAAATCATTTCCCCCAAATTTTCCCAATTGTCTGGGCATCTGTATCATGTGACGGCTCCCTTGTGCAAGAGGTTAAGAATAGCTTCCCCCTCATGTTTACGGTTCTCCTTGTTGATCTGCCATGAATGCTGGCCATGTATGTCATGAGACACTTGTGTAACCATTGATAATAATTGCATGGGGGGAGGATTAGGAGTGTTTGTGTCCACTTGTAAACTTTTTTTAATTTTGCAGTTTTAAAGGTAGCAAATCATCCAATAAATAAGTTATTTATATGATAAAACAAGTACATTTATATTATCTGAGAGCTTTCTGCTGAGGATGTTTGCGTAAAAATAAAATGTTGCCGTATATGGCACAATAAATGGCACAATATCGCAAACAACTGGTCCCAAGAGCTTATTGGCCAGAAACGTTAGGCTTTAACATTTGAATGAATAACACCACATGGGCTTCTCAAATAACTAGAACTCAAATGATGTCATAGCATTTCTAGTGTAAAACCTCAACATGCATTTCAAAAAGAAAAAACAAGTACATATTAATATTTATAAATCTTAATATTAACCAGAAAATGTTTTTTCTTAAAAAAAGAAAAGAACTATGTCATCTGTGATTTTAATAAATACACAATTAAACATCTAAGCTGTCAATATTATTTTTATTAACACCATTGGTTTATATATATATATATATATATATATTTATTTATTTATTTGGACAGTAATGTCCAAAGTACATGCAACACTCCATTTCCACTTCAACCAAAACCCTTTTATATAAACAGCCTGCTATGTAATGTCCAACAAAGCAAAGCAGTTGAACTGGTCAAAACAACACCGCAGTCACAGGTTGTTGACGTTGACTTGTTTACCTATTTGGCTCCTCTGAGCCAGTCACATGGAACCCGGTGGTCTCCGCTCAGTGCGCCACTCTTGTCGCGGTTAGAGGGGACACTGCCAGCACTGGGTCGGAGGGGGCCATTTCTGTGAAAAGCTCCCGAGGCAGCAAGCAGGCAGGAATGTGCGCCCCCGTAGGTGGGAAGAGATCGGGTGTCACCAGCTGTGAGGGGCTGGTATAAAGGCCAGAGCTGCCAGCTCCCAGTCAGAATAGACATCAGCACTTCACATGTTACAACACTCGCCAAGGATACGTGCACAGAGTCTGCTCTTTATTCTGGTAACCTTTGAAACCAACAGTTTAGTTTTCTCTTGTTAAAATAGGTCAATCTTTCTGGTGTAAGTGTAGTTGGAGACTCTTCCCATTATGGACGTTCAGAGGACCGGGTCCATGGTTCGGCCCCCGAGCCCCATGGATAGCCTGGAGAAGCAGCTGAGCTGCCCCATCTGCCTGGACATGTTCACCAAACCCGTGGTCATCCTGCCCTGCCAGCACAACCTGTGCCGTGGCTGTGCCAGCGACCTCTACGACTCCCGCAACCCGTACCGCTACTCCGGCGGCGTCTTTCGCTGTCCCACCTGCCGCTTCGAGGTCGTGCTCGACCGCCACGGCGTGCACGGGCTCCAGCGCAACCTGCTGGTAGAAAACATTATCGACCTCTATAAGCAGCAGCAAGAAGGCAGCGGCAGTGGCGGAGGCACAGAAACCACCCTGAAGCCCAAAGAATCCAAGGAGCCGATGTGCCAAGAGCACGAGGATGAGAAGATCAACATCTACTGCATGACGTGTCAGGTACCAACCTGCTCCATGTGCAAAGTGTTCGGCCAGCACAAGGACTGTGAGGTGTCGCCGCTGGCAAGTGTTTACCAGGCCCAGAAGGGTGATCTGAGCAACGCCATCGACACCCTGGTGGCCGGCAACGGCCGCCTGCAGGCCCTGCTCAACCAGATGGAAGACTCCTGCCGTTCCGTCCAGGACAACGCTCAGCGCGCCAAGCAGGGGCTGGCCGAGCGCTTTGACCTGCTGTACGCCGTTCTGGAAGAGCGCAAGACAGTCCTGCTGGAGCAGATAGGCAAAGAGCAAGACGAGAAGGTGGCGGCGCTGCGAGCGCTGGCCCAGCGCTACGGCGAGCGGCTGCTGACCAGCTCGGAGCTCACAGACACGGCCGTGAGGGCCCTGGAGCAGGGCTGCGCCGCTCAATTTCTGTTGGCCTCAAAGGGCCTCATCACGCAGACCAAGGACGCAGCCAAAGGCTCGCTGGGGGAAGAGAGGCCGGAGCCGGGCTTCGAGAAGATGGACCACTTCTCTTTGTCGACGGAACACGTAGAGGCAGTCCTGGCAAAAATGGACTTCGGAGCGTGTGATGACGATGATTTTGAGGATGCGGAGGAGGAGGAGTAATGAAAATGGAAGTGGTTATGGACTTGTAGGAAATAATGTAATGTTTGTGGCAGGGACTGCGGTTGATGAAATACAAGGTTACGGTAGATGTAATGGCTCGCCCATACTTCCAGTGCAATATTTAATGTCAATGTCGTATTCATACTTTTTCTTAACTACTTTTTATACTTTTGTACTTCTAAGCCAGTTCAATGGAGCAAATAACTGCAATAAACGTAACACTAGCTCACCTGAAGATTGATTACACGTCAATAGCTGTTTGTGTTCTCACTTTGTCCCAGTTTGTGATCAGCTGCACTTCTGTTATCACCAAAAACCTGTCTCTGATGGATTGTGGAATAAATCTGCATGAAGTTAAGCTCCCATTTTCTTTATTGGCCATCTAATATATGGAGCGTCCTTGGACTGCTTCCATCCCAAATGTTTCCCAGACTGCTGCTGCTCTTACTTGGCTGTATTAAAAATAAAAGCCCTTGCCTCGTCCTGTCTGCTTTGCCTTTGCTGGTGAAAAGTGGGGGGCTATTTTTAAGAGGTGAGAGACGATAGCGACCCTGGAATAGACTCTGGGACCGACAGGCCAGGTCCTGTTTCTCCTCCATAAAGCGCCCATCCTCCCACTAATGGACGTCTTGCTCAGCAGCTCGGAGTCAGAAGGGCACGCGATAGAAAGGCCGGTCCAGTTGCCGCGCAAGTCACCGCCCAACGGTCAAGAGGGCGCGGTAAAAATACACGTCTACCTAACAAAAAGCCCCCGGAGATGACCCGCTGGGCTCTGGCCGAGTCCCTCGTTGCTTTTCTAGTACGCAGCCAGTCGGGTGCAAGAAAGTTGTTCCAACACCAGAAGCAGTTTTATGGTTTTTGGTATGTGACTCACTTTTAACAGATGGGTTTTATTCTGAAACAGCAATGACACCATTAATATAGTCTGTTTTAATCACCATAGTGTCTAAATACAGACTGCAGATATTACTCTTCAACCACAACTCATTACTGACTTGACAAAAATCCAAACGAAGAACCGTCAAACACAGTTGATGCATAAACACTGCCCTATTTTTCTTTGCTCCTCTTTTTGGATAAGCACAATACCAGGAAGTCCCTTGGACGGCAGAATGGGGAAAGTGCTCCTGACAGCTGTCTTTTCTCATCCCGCTTGTTATTGTTACTGCTGCTAGCTGCTGCAACACACACACACACACACACACACGCACACACCGTTGCTAGGCTATAAAACACCAACGGTCGCAACCCTGAGGCATTTACGTGCTCGCTGCCGGAGCAGAGAATACATGGCGGTGTGTGCGCTGCTCTGTGAGGCCCGGCCATTCTCAAAGGTTATCTCCTCAAACTACAGCACCGTGTCAAGTCGGGCTAGATAAATGTGTCGGCTCTGACGTTTGGCCAAGCCAAGCCAGAGCCTGTTGATAAAGGCTTCAGTGCTGCAACAGTCACGATTCATCTAAGGCGTGCCTCATCAAACCAGATCCATTTTTAAGTAGTAGGAAATCCAGTTTTCCGATTTAGTTTTTAGCTCCCAGGTTCATCATTTTCAAATCCAAGGTTACACAACTACCAATTCCCCATTTGACCTCAAAGCAAACCCAGATACTAGAAGAGTCCTGTCAGATGTTAAAGCGCGTGAGGTGGGAGCGGTGAGAGGAAGCCCCTACATGAAATACCGTAAGCAAGAACGCAAAGTAGAAAACCGCAGATCTCTAGCATTCACTTGAGATTTCAACTAAACGCACTCTCCTCCTGCTGCTAACGATCGCAGCAGAGCAGGACTTTCTTTTTTTTGGTAACAGCCTCACGCCTCCTTTGTGTCACTCTTGATTGTAATTCATGGTGTACATTCATGTGCAACGTTGTTCACGAGAAACACGACTCCTGAATGCCATGTTAAACATACATATATACTGTATGTGTGTATGTATGATAGATTAGATATGTACTTTATTCATCCCCAGGGGGAAAATTCTTTATATATATATATACATACATACATACACACACACACACACACACACACACACAGTCTCTAAAATACATGTGCCCATGTGATGGTTCCTTCCCAGAGAGCACGCGGCAGCGAGCGTACAGTCTGGTGGCCCAGGCGTACACCTCCATCGCGGCAGAAGACTTTGCTGCCTTCGTGGGCTACTCGGTGGAAGAAGCCGTAAAGGGTACGATTCAGTTCACACAACCGCCTCACAGGAAATGTCATATCGTCATTCTATCAGTATTTAGTTTGATTGTTTTCCTTCTCTTCTTTCCCGTCTTTGTCTTTCAGGTGTGGTGACCCAGGGCTGGCAGGCCGACCCCGCCACCAGGATGGTGATGCCCAAAAAGCCAGGTAGGTGGCAGCATTGCGTTGTTATCCAAGCTTCTTTTCTCTCTCCATGATCCATCCTGCGCCCGCCTTCTTGCTCCTCTTCTCCTGGATTTGATCAGACACTCGTGAAACTGCTGAGAGCGGAAATTTAGGAGACATTTTAATCTCAATGAAATGTGGAGGGGTGACGTTTGTCCCCTTTTCTGAGAATCAACTTGTTTGATTTGCTACGTCTCATGTCCAAAGGGTTCCCTCGTCCAGTCCCTTTCTTTTCTTCTCTGAGCGCAACCTGCTAACCTCATGTTAGTGAGGAAGTTATAGATGTGATGACCTCCAGGCTAGACTCTGTAGGTGGTGGTGTTAAACAGGGGGGGTTAACTCGAGGCCTCCAACCTGCTGAGTCCGCTCAAGTGAGGGTGCTTGGTGCTGGGAGTCAAAGCTGGGGGGATGTGAGAAGATGGATAGCACTTGGCTCAACAAGGAATCCCCCTCTGACTCAACCTTTCCTCCTCTCCTCCCCTCTCTCTCTCAACAGATCCTCCCCCCGTCTCACTGGTTCCAAACGAGCAGCAGTTGGCCAGACTCACCGACTACGTGGCTTTTCTCGAGAACTGATCACCCACCACTCGCAGCCCTGTTTTTTTTCTTGTCGCTCTGCCTCGGTACTGGGGGGGTGACGGGGGGGGGACGTACCAAAAAACACCCATCATCTCGCATGAATGCCGCACGCTCTCCTCCAAGACCTGCCTATTTATGTTAGTTCATACGCTGAAATTGTTGTATTATATCCTTTTTTTTTCACTCTCTGCAAACCCACCTGATGTATAGATTTGGGTCTTGATTTCAAAGGACAAATATGTTTCTCAGTGTTTTTGTATGGCTTACAGGCCCTTCTTCCCATACAATAGAAATACACACGCTCGTATGTTTTCGCACATGGGAGTTGGCAAACAATCTTTGTCCGGAAGTCTTGGCACCACCATGTGGATTTCAGACCTCATTGTTTGAAGTTGATATTTTGACTAGTGAATAAATATTTTGCTGCTTCTAATTTGAGTCTTTTTTGAGTTTTGTCTCTGTCTTCATGGACCAGTGTGGGCTCAATTAAGGATGTGGAACATTTCATTAGATTTGCCTTTTGGGGATTACCGCCGTCACATCCATCTCGCATGAAAATAAGCATCAACTATTCATAAACACAGGGAGGCCATTAAGGCTGTAGTCATCAGACCACCAGTTCACAGATAAATAATCTAGATCAAAGCTATTTAGTTTCGTCCACATGTGTTCCTCAAATGGTTTGAATTAGACAAACCTTTCCAATGTGCTGCGTGCTAAACTCACCACTCACTATCGTAAATTAACATGGAGGAGAGATGGACGTTTGACTTTGTTAAAGCCTCTCAGCCTGTCGTCTGTTTATCTGCCCCCACTACTTCTACACTAGCTTGAAGAGACATTTGATGGGATTTAGTGTGAAATCATGTGCTTTGGATCCATTTCTTGCATGTCTGTCATGTTGAGCTCATTTATGTATTTCCTACATGTTTGTGGAAACACCTGTTCACTCGAACCCTTGTCCATGTGTCCTTGTGTCCATGTGTCCATGTGTCGTCCATGTGTCCATGTGTCCATGTGTCCATGTGTCGTCCATGTGTCCTTGTGTCCATGTGTCCATGTGTCGTCCATGTGTCCATGTGTCGTCCATGTGTCCATGTGTCGTCCATGTGTCCATGTGTCGTCCATGTGTCCATGTGTCCATGTGTCGTCCATGTGTCCATGTGTCGTCCATGTGTCCATGTGTCGTCCATGTGTCCATGTGTCGTCCATGTGTCCATGTGTCCATGTGTCGTCCATGTGTCCATGTGTCCATGTGTCGTCCTTGTGTCCATGTGTCGTCCTTGTGTCCATGTGTCCATGTGTCGTCCATGTGTCCATGTGTCGTCCATGTGTCCATGTGTCGTCCATGTGTCCATGTGTCGTCCATGTGTCCATGTGTCCATGTGTCCTTGTGTCCATGTGTCCATGTGTCGTCCATGTGTCCATGTGTCGTCCATGTGTCCATGTGTCGTCCATGTGTCGTCCATGTGTCCATGTGTCCATGTGTCGTCCATGTGTCCATGTGTCCATGTGTCGTCCATGTGTCCATGTGTCGTCCTTGTGTCCATGTGTCGTCCATGTGTCCATGTGTTCATGTGTCGTCCATGTGTCCATGTGTCCATGTGTCGTCCATGTGTCCATGTGTCCATGTGTCGTCCATGTGTCCATGTGTCCATGTGTCGTCCATGTGTCGTCCATGTGTCCATGTGTCCATGTGTCGTCCATGTGTCCATGTGTCCATGTGTCGTCCATGTGTCGTCCATGTGTCCATGTGTCCATGTGTCGTCCATGTGTCCATGTGTCCATGTGTCGTCCATGTGTCGTCCATGTGTCCATGTGTCCATGTGTCGTCCATGTGTCCATGTGTCCATGTGTCGTCCATGTGTCCATGTGTCCATGTGTCGTCCATGTGTCCATGCACCATCGTTCTCCTGGTTCAGTCACGACGATATGAGACAGACACACACACACACACACACGTACGTATTGGACTGGACGACATGCTGTGCGCTGCTGTGTTGAGATGGATGAGCTCCATGTATTAAAAACATGTCGGTAGTAATTACCTTAGAATTTATAACTGTCCAAACCTGCCTATAATTATTGTAAGCATTCATCATCATAATGAATTACAGAAAAAGGGCGGTCTACTCAGAGTGAACATGGCTGTTTAGCTCATTTGGTTAGAGCATGGTGTTAATGTCAAGGTTGTGTGTTCGATCCTCGTACTGGATATTGTTTCCTTATGATAGTGAGGTTCTTCATCTCAGTTATATTACCGTTGATTATCAATTACTACAAAATCTAAGGGACCAATAATAATCTAATGGCAAGTCTCCATACATTTAATGTGGGCATTTGTTCTGAATATACCAAAATATATTATGTCAAAATGGCTTACATCAGTTTTGAATATTAAGCTGAAATGGGAGTTTTTAATTCTTAGTAAGAATTCATGCATCCATCCAGAGATGTAACTGTATGAATGGTAAAAGTGGCGTCACTGTTCTGAGGAGGATGACGTTTATATGTCCAGCTTTTAAATGTTAAAACAGCCACTTGTTCTTTGTCAGGACTTAAAGATAAGTACAATCAAAGTTTGAGATATCTTGAGATGCTGTTTACTACTAATTTACTAGTGATAATATTATTGGGGATGTGTTTAATTACCATTCTGACTTGTGAGAAATGCTCTTATTAATTTAAAAAATGTAAATACAGATAGGTGTGTGTGTGGGGTACTGTTCTTTGGATGAAAGCATTCCTCAGCACTTTAAATGCTGTGAATGAAACGTGTTGTTCAAACCTTTATTGACCCTTGACAGTTTCTTCTAGTAAAGTCAAAGAACACGGGACATGAGTTTATGTCCTGCGTGTGGATACTAAATCAGTCTTTACAGCTCGGGTTTGGATGCTCTTTAAAAACCCTTTTAGACCACTAATACTGAGCAACTTGATGCGTACGGAAAGCACAGTTATACGGGTTCCTATGATCCATAAAATATGTTAAGGCGACCCCGGCTTTGAAGTGAGGACACACGGTCATACCGTACGGCCAGAATAGGCTCGCCGCTCTTTTACTGCAAGCCAGTGACATCATGATACTCGTGCTGGTTGAAGGAAGAAGGTCAGCGAGGTTGTGGAGGACCCCTTCTGTTCGTCTTATGCGTGCACAACGCTGTATTTCACCCTGTCAGCAACGTGGCCTCCAGAGGCAAACAGCAGTAACTTCTTGCTTTGGTGACTCTTAAAGGTCGTGACCTCAAGAAGCACTACAGAGCTTTCACACGTCTCTGAACTTTGATTTCCATTTCCACTGGTCACTGCTGTGTTTTACCATTAAATATTGAGACTAGAATCCAAACCAGTGTTTCTGTAATGAACTACAGCCGTTGTTACACTTCAAAACAGCCTCTGAGTTTCTCAGTTTCACACAAGGGGCACATTTGAGTCTGAGATCACCGTTTTGTATTTGTTCAATCATCCAACTTGTGTTTGCAGTGAGCCTCCAGCCGGATAGCAGATTTATGAAACAATTGACAGTCCATTTATTTTGGGATTTCTTGGTATGTTTGAATGTTAAAAGAAAAAGAAAACGTGTGGGATCTGAACTAAACCAGAGGCCTAGTGTTGGTTTTGCACAGACGCTCACAAAAAGCTGGGGGCTTTGGTGAGGTAATTCTTTCCAGGGGTCAAAGGTGACTTCTGTCTTGAATCATACAACATGCCACTGACATGATGTTATACTTGTAGACCGCAAGGGTGCTGTGCAAACATAGGGGAGTGAAGTGTTGCCATTGAGTCAGTCATTCAGCTGTAGGCTACATCAGGCTTGTCGTTAGGCCTATTAAGCCAAAATGTTGTTATTGTTTCTAACATGGACACGTTATTTATAACTCTAACATGCTACATATGTGCATCATCATACTTTACGATTAATCCCCGGGCACTAGGACCTTGGGGAGGCGGTTGCGCTGGTTTTCTCCCTCTGCCAATTAACGTCTCTCAGCCAGGATTACAGCCAATGAGGTGAGCTCAAAGTAAATGATGCACGGAGTGACCTGTAAGTCCAGGTAGTTACAGAATGTGTCTGTCTGTAGTTGTTAACGAGTGTTACCTGCTTACATTCAGGTTTACCTGTAAGTCCAGGTAGTTACAGAATGTGTCTGTCTGTAGTTGTTAACCAGTGTTACCTGATTACATTCAGGTTTACCTGTAAGTCCAGGTAGTTACAGAATGTGTCTGTCTGTAGTTGTTAACGAGTGTTATCTGCTTACATTCAGGTTTACCTGTAAGTCCAGGTAGTTACAGAATGTGTCTGTCTGTAGTTGTTAACCAGTGTTACCTGGTTACATTCAGGTTTACCTGTAAGTCCAGGTAGTTACAGAATGTGTCTGTAGTTGTTAACAAGTGTTACCTGATTACATTCAGGTTTACTTGAGGCAAATGAAAGGGAAGTTAGAAACTGTCTCCATTGAGCGAGCGTGAATGAGCGAATTCGAAATACAAGAAATAACTATCGACATCTCTCTATTCTTTGCATTAATATACATTATTATAATCTTTTTTTTCCATTGAATGGTATATTTGACACTGAACTAGTTCATCTTTATCTCAGTGATAGTGTCCAAATGAGAATAAAATATCACTATGACCCTGAAATTCTGTCTCTTGTGTTATCATATACTGAATGAAGCAAAACTACAGAGCAAAATCACACTTCTGATTGAACCAATCTATGAACTGTCAGAAACAATGGATATCAGGGGCCCCAAGAAAAATTTGCTGTGCACGCACACATTCACAGAAGTGTCGCTCCTCTTGTGGCTTAGTCCCCCTTTCTTTGAATCCTACAAACGCCTCTGGGCTACATCTTGAGCCTTGTGTATTTTGACACTCATTATTATTTTTGGTACTGTAGAAAACTTAAATAACTGACAATCCTCATGCAACTTAAAGCGCGGGCTGGTAATCTTCAAGGAATAAATCTTTCAGCAGTCTCATGACCGCTGGAGAGCCTTGGATGGAGGAAGAGGTCACAAAAGGGAGGAGATGAACCAGCAGGGGGCAGTCTCGACTTACAGTTGGTGTGAGTGCATCTGACATGCCACAAAAGGCTTACTATTATCACATACTACATTTCATCATAGACAAGTTAACACAGCCTTCATCAAAAGTAAGTAAAAAAAGCAGATTCACATTATCCTTTTCCTCCAACTTGGAAGGGGCGGGGGCATTGAGTACATTTTAATTAACAGCAGTAAGAGCTCCCTTACACGGAGAAAATGTTTCCATGTGGGACGATGAGTCATGAGAATGAGACCAAGACAAGAGTCCAAGAGGATGTGGGAGACAGCAGAGCAGTGGACAGTGATGAGAAAAACGAGGGAGGAGGAGGAGGAAGAGTGAGGAGAGGAGGGAGATGGTGCAAGGGGCCGGTATAGGCACCAAAGCGAGAGAAGTGGTGGGAGGAAGAGTGAGGAGAAGGGGAGTGAGGAGAAGGGGAGTGAGGAGAAGGGGAGCGAGGAGAAGGGGAGCGAGGAGAAGGGGAGCGAAGAGAAGGGGAGCGAGGAGAAGGGGAGCGAAGGAAACCTTTCAGAAGGCATTGCTGCATGAGTGCCAAGTGGACAAATGACTGCTGCAACGAGACAAAGGTAGAGACTGAGAATCAAATACAGCTGGAGCAAAAGTGAATGCTCCAGCTTTACATTGTTGAGGTTATGGGATTTTAATAGAATGCGGCGTGGCTATATTTACATCTGCATTGCGATTGTAAATGCATGAATCTGCGGCAGCGTTTTAACGGCACCCTTGTGGATTCATAAATCACTTGTGTTTACCCTGGTCTCGCAGGGAAATGTACATGTTTCCTTGAGAACAAATGTGCTTACATTTGTTATATATACAGACAATGAAGCCCTTGAAGACTCTCTAAGTCCCTGCAGTAGTCAGACCAACAGGTCCCGCATCCTCGAACCAGCTCATGAGAACCAGAGGAACATGAAAATCCATTCTCACTGACTCATGCAGCTTCTCCATGCAGCTGTTTTCCAAGCCATGTGACCTCAATGAGCGTTTACAGACAATGGCCACAGGTCCTCACATCTCTCATCCAGAGAATTTCCTAATCCACTATTAAAAGTCAAGATATCCAGCAGGATGTGGCCTGGTTTAAACTGTCCCGCTGCCAGCCAAAACGGTGCTCTGCACCTGGGGACGCCACCTTTAGACTTTGTGTAATTACAGAGGAAATTAAGATAGGGCTATGTTTTCATTTTATTTAGCTTAAAAAGTCTGCTCTTATTTGAAAAAGACTCCAAGTTCAATTTTAGTCTTGATGCCTGAAACATTCTTGTTTTTCTTTTATAGTAAGGCTACTTTAGTGTTATATGATACCTTTTGAAAAGCATTGAGCTGAGAGAATGACAGGATTAAGAGGACTCAACAGAAATGGCTCTTGCGGAATATAAATCTATGCCAGCTGGAATGTACACAATGCTCTTCTCCAGCAACTGTCCTGCAGACATGATTCCTTTAATCCAAGACATGTGTCTTTATGTGTTTGTTTGCTTTCATAAACAATAAGAACCTTTTATTCTCATACATGATGTGTTCACTTATAATGGGAGAAAGGTTAGACTAGAGTAAATGTCTGGCAATAATCGACATGTGTTTTATTGTCAATAAATCCCATTAAAACCCTAAATCCACTATGGCAGCCCAGTATCATGGAAGGTCTTTACACAGTCACAAAATGCAATCCATAGGTTTAGTGTGCACGGACAGGAATTGACCGTTTTTTGTTTTGTCAATTAAGATCCTTTTTTATCTGTTGGACAAACAAATTAAAGACATCCACAAGATGATGTAACAGTCAGACCAAGTGGCGTAGTATAAAATATCGACAGAGACCTCAATTGGTGGGTGGAAGGGGAGGTAGATGGGTCTAGCAAATCACAGGACTTTTCAAAGTGTTTTGCAACGTGATGTCGTCCCGGAAAAAGTAGTTCCGAGCAACGCCAAAATAAACGGGCAATTATTGTCCCTGTACACAAAATCAAGAGATTGCATTTGATGACTAGTTCACAAAGTCCCAGGTGTTCTACTAACTACGAAGCACACTGAACTCTGTGGTGCCGTTTCCGTTTTTACAGTTAAAGAACATTTTCTCTCAACATGCCCGGAAACCACAAAAATGCTCTGATTTGAAGGGGCGTACAGATTAGGGTAATTGCTCTGTAATCCATTTCCTGCAGGGGGAAGTTGGATTTGTGCACCTCATGTTGGATTCTGTTGTGAAAAGACAAAAAGCTCTTTAACCCCAGACTTATGGAACTGGCAAAACCCCAAAGGTTTTCCAACAAGAAGAAGGGAGATAGAGTAGAAGGACCTTGGGGAGAGAACGATCTTACATCAAAGATTCGTTCCTGTGTGACAACAATCCAAAGGGTTCATTTGGTCAGTGTGTTGTGTGACGGTATCCAGAGGACCTTCAAATATCCAGAGGATTCAGAGAAAGTGAAATATAATAACATTGGTCAAGGAGTCCGTGGCTCGCTGCGAACCACAATGAGATGTTTGGAGTGATCGTTTGGGAAGACAAGCTCACTGTGCTGGATGGTGACTGAATAGTGTTTAGACATACTGTTTTATATGTATTGATGGGCCTTTGTAAAGGTTGCTTCTTATGATAGTCTACTCAGGTTGGTGTTGTTCTATAATAATGTTGTTTCATGCTCACAATGCTAATACGCTGATGTTTGAATGGTAAATGGATCTGTATAGCGCTTTTCTAAAACTCATGACATCATTCACACACTGATGGGAGGAGCTAAGGTTCCACCTGCACATCAGCAGTAATTAACATTCATAAACCAGCTACAGGGGTTAAGGACCCATTGACGTTGGGCTAGCGGAGCCAGGGATCGAACCACCGGTCCTCTGATTGAAGGACGACCCTGCTCACCACTGAGTTACAGTCATTTAGTAGGTATAATGTTTGTTAACGTTTTATCATCGCTAACATTTACTAATCAGCACCAGAGTGTGTAAAATGGTCAGCGATCTAAGTCTAAGAGGCACAGCTTCACAAGATCCATGCGTATAATAATGTTGTGAAACTCCACAGATTAGAGAATGTGCTTTCTAGAGCGGTTCACTTCCCCCGACAAGGTCCCGCACTTCAGAAAAAAGGTCTACTTAATACACAAAGCTAAATGCTGAATATACACAAACTGATGTTTTTTTGTTTTTTTTAATTAAGTTGTGATTACTATGGGTTTAATTTATTCCACTGTCAATGCTCTATTTAAGATCTATTTCATTAATTCATTTCAAATAAACTGCTTCCCCCACATTAAAGCAGGTCAGATGTTCATATGACATGTGAAACACATGTGAAATATTTTGTTGGTTGCCTATTGTTTGTTTGTCTTAATGTGTTAGAGACAACCTGCAGAAGCTGGACGTGAATTGTGTCATCGTGTCCAATAATCACCTCACTACCCGATGCCGGGTATGGCTGGGTGTGGTCACCTTTATCCCACCTGTAAGCACACTCAACTCACTCTTATAACATTGTCGGACTTTTTTAAAATGATTTTTGTTAAATCAATGCATCAGAACCATTTTGGTGCTATTGTGTTTTCATTCCACAATCCTTCCCTTGTCAAAACCTGCCGTGTACATTACGGAGACCCATGCAGCGAACCGGGCTGATAATGATGTAACACCCGAGTTGACCACGTTTCCAGCACAACAAGTTGGAAAAGTTAGCGATACCAGTTCTAGCCAGCTGTTAGCAACACCAGTTGGACAACGCATTACACCGTAGCAACGTGTCCACGGATAGACGTTGCACAGTACTGTATGTATTACTGATTTATTGAGACACAAGTCAGACATAAGTACTAATATACATTATACTCTTTCACCTCTGTTGATGCAAGGAACATTTTTGATTTTGAGGTCTGGGGTTGGGGAGGTTCTCCTGACTTTGTAGAGTTGAACATCCGACTTCGGGGGTGTTCCAGTTGAAATTCTGACTTCCCAGTTGAAATGGACTGCACTGCTTATGCAGCTTCAGGCAGAGATTAGGAACGGCTACATAGGTCTGACTTGAGGATATTTATCAGACTTTAGAGATCCCTCTCAAGTCACAGGTACAGTAGTACTCACCAACACCTGTAAACAGAGTGAGACATGTTCAATCGATGGAGCTCCCCTTTAAGTTCCCCTTTAACTCCTGCCACTCAGTAAAGCCAGTTCCAGACAAAGGAGAAACCAAGCATGAACTAAATAAATACTAAGCTCACAAAATACAGCCTCCTATTTAATTTGCTTGAGGAAATTCCGTATCAAGAAAAATCTGGACTGCAGGCTGATGCTATTGGAAATAATTTCACAAAACCACTTTAAAAGGCTGGATGTGGACATGACTTTACACCGGTTGCCAATCTGGCATTAATATCGACAACACAGGCGGATTTGCACTAAAAGAAAGCTGGTATTGTTCTCTGTTCTTTCTGTGCCAACCATGATTGTTTACATGTGGGTAATAATACAACAGAGGGTGAGTGAACCTGTCTTTGCACTCTCATTTGAAGCCAACAGCTGAGGCACATGCATCATAGCTGCACTGTAACTTTATATGAAAATGATGATGTAGATGCCCTCTCAGCTCCATTTTTAATCTAATAGGCTATACAGACTGGTACAATATACATGACAGCAACAAAGTGACTTTGTTATCAGCATTCCCTCCTGTTTTCTTTATCTCGAATGCCTCTTTTAATCAAATGTTCTTGTCTGAGAACACTTCACTCCGCTGACTCAGGATGGAAAGATGGTTTTCCTGTCAGGGTAGAGCTAAGAGGTGGGTAGTGGTACTGCTCTCTTGTTTAACTGCCACAGCATGCAATGGAAAACAGGAAAATAGCGACATGACTGTTTGAAATGTTTTATTTTTTAATTATTGACCAAATGTTCAATGACGGGGTTGGTGGTTCAATCCCCGCCCTAGTCGATGTGTCCTTGAGCAAGACACTTAACCCTGAATTGCTCCCTGTAGCCGTGTCTACAGTGTATGAATGGTAACATGATTGTAAGTCGCTTTGGATAAAAAGCGTCAGCTAAATGACATGTAATGTAATGTTTATGAGGTACGCTCTAATTATCTGTGTGTGAACCTCTCTATGGAACCAGTGTACATGAATATGACTGGGCTCATGAGAACACCAGTATGTGATTGCTTAACTTCTCATTCTAAAACCATCGGTAATGAGATGCAGTTCTATGTGTCCACAGGCTTTGTTTAACAGAAGAGACTGAAAGATAAAGTAATTAGTATTGTTGATTTTTAAATGGCTAAAGGACAGCTAAGGCTGTTAAAAAGCTCTTTGGTGGCAAGGTGCCGGGGGTGGATCCGCCCTGAGATGCTGAAGGAGCTGGACATTGTTGGGCTGACACGCCTTTTCAATGTCGCATGGGGGTCGGGAACAGTCCCCATGGACTGGCAGACCGGGTTGGTGGTTCCCATCTTCAAAAAGGGGGACAGGAGAGTGTGCTCAAACTACTACTCAGCCTCCCGGGGAAAACTTATGCCAGGGTGCTGGAAAGGAGGCTCCAACCGTTTGACGAACTTCAGAGTTTTTACTTTACATTACATTTTATTTAGCTGCTTAAAAAGCTGCTTTTATCCAAAGCGACCGGACTTACGACGATACACCGTAGACACAGCTACGGGGAGCAATACAGGGTAAGGGATCTTGCTCAAGGACACATCGAAAAGGACTAGCAAAGACGGGGATTGAACTGGCGATCCTCTGATTGAAAGACGGAGCTGGTAACCACTGACCCTCACTACTGGAGGGCTCCTGGCAGTTTGCCCAACCAGTCTACAAGTGCTTTGTGGACTTGGAGAAGGTTTTTGACCGGGTCCCTCAGGGGTTTTTGTCGGGGGGTGCTGCGGGAGTATGGGGTGCCGGACTCGTTGCAACGGGCCACCTGGTCTCTGTACGCCTGCAGTAGGAGCTGTGTGCCAGGGCTTCACTTTATCACCGGTGGTTCGGGCATCTAATTCGGATGCCTCCTAGACGCCTCCCATCAGACGTTTTCCAGGCCCGTCCATCTGGTAGACTCCGGGGAAAACCCAGCACACGCTGGAGGTATTATATCTCCCACGCTGCGGGATCCCCCAGAATGAGCTGGAAAGTGTTGCTGGTGAGAGGGAAGTCTGGGTCGGCCTGCTTGATCTGCTGCCACCACGACCCGACCCCGGATTAAGCGGCTGAAAATGGATGGATGGATTTGTAAATGATCAAATGATGATAGGAATTAGAATTAAGTTAAATTCTCCACAATATTCATTATTATATTTTTAAATGCTAACATATTGTAGAAGATGCATTGTTCAAAGGGTCATTTCTGCTATATCTTGTTGGTTTATTTTTTTGTAAAATCTGATCTAGTGTTAAGAAACCATAATGATGGTAATGTTTGCCAAAATTCACACAAATAAGATCCAAGGTCCAATAGTAAAGGGTCCTTTAAAAAGAACATAAATAAAAAAGTGTGGAAACACTTAAAGCTTTTAAGTATCTCCACAGATGTATGAGGTCACCTTTACAACCCTAATAAGCGGTAAAAGACTGGCAAACCCTGCTGAGTCTGTTCATAAACAGCACAATGTTGTGTTTTGTTGCAATAGGACATCTTCATAGCAAGCTCACATACAGTATGAAGGATGCCGGAGGAAAAACATCTGTCGGCCTCAAGAGAATCTGAAGAATGCGGTCAGAAAAGACTCCTCTTATCCAAATGTGTTTTTAATCTCAACCCTCTGGAGCTCCAACCTGAATTCCTCCTGAGATGCTGCTGTTGCCTTAACTGGAGGTCAGGGGCCTCGAGGAGTCTCACAGTCCAATGTGAATGAGCTGGAATCCATCTGTGCTGAGGTGGTTTCCTGACCTGCGAGTGGGTTGAGAGAATTTTGGAATTGTCAATTGACACACATCTTTGCTGTTAACATTAACATATGTTCAGGCCAATTGTGTGTTTATGGTTGTAATATACATATATATGTGCTTTGAACCCACTCAGTGAGAGACAGAACAGCATTTAATCAGTGAGTTTTCTGATCTGTGTTTAATGTTGGAAACCTCAATGGAAACTTAACTACATGCAGATCATTTAACCAAACTAATAGAATATGAACGTAGAAGTCGTTTGTGGAAAGAGAACTGGTACTTTCTTAAAAGACTGTTGGACTAATGGCAAAAGAAAAATGAATGGAGCACGAACAGACCGCAGTTTGCAATGGTGCACATCATAAACCAACATAATTATCGGCAACCAGTAACCAGAAACACTTTGATGATCAGAGGGAAAGAATGTGGGGAAACTGCTAAATGCGATGTTATTTGTCAAGTTGTGTTTTCCTAATATTGGCTTGTGAACCTTAATTAAGTCCCATCCCTTGAAGGATGATCGGCCAATCATAGCGTAAGCAGCAGTTAACTCCAACCAGGGTCTGACAACTATCCGTCCTCTGCTCCATAGGCTCTCATGCTTCTTCATTTTCTGTCAGGTTTAGTGGCTTTGGAGCTCGTCGTCGGTCACACGTTGTGTGATAGTGATACTTGTTACACAGGTTGGAAGGAGATGTACGTTTCTATCGAGTTCTGTGGAGCTTGAAATTAGCACATCATTAACTAAAGTTAGCACTGCTATGCTATGCTAGCTACTGATTGTATACTGAACGTAAACACATGCTGCTTTTTGCTTTTTAGTGATTATAACATTAATAATAAAGACCGACCTGACTTTACAGGAGCACGTTGTAGACTCTCGGAATTTTTGTGCAGTTAGTGACAGCGTGAGCTTCAGTGATTGCTCTGACAGCTTCAGCTGGGGGCGGGCTCAGAGAATTGTCAATTGGTGGCCACATTTCTATCAACACAATGTGCTGCCTTTGTGCCTTGCACATGGTTCATCTTGGTGTGCTGTCACAATACATGACATACATTAATCACATTATGTAATGTGATTAACAGAATGCAACACACCCACAACACCACAGCTCTATGAAGCCTGAAACTACTGTATTTACTTACCAGGACGAACATTCTTGACCGTGGGAACAAATATCTCTAATTTCAGGTGCCAGTAGCTGAAGAATGCTGTGGTATTTGGTCAAAAGCTCTGGAAATGGCTTGAGTCAACCTTGTGTTTAGAATATTTTACATCTGTGGTACACATCTGTATGTATGCACAGGTTTACATCTCCCTGATGAAGACAGAGAGTTGTATAGGCCTTTTTCAGAGTAGATATTTTTGACTTAATGGGAGGCTCCCCAGGAAGTCATGACAGTGTCACAGTGAGCCAGCATGCACAATACCCAGAGCTTGAAATTGATCCAACTAAATGGTATTCAGCCATCATCCATTCAAATATTTACGCCTGTCATATTACGATGATAAATCGTCAACTTTAAAAATATCCAATTGTGATTGGGCTACTTATCTTTTTCATTAAAAAACATTTTGTATCAAGTTTCAAGCAGAGAATCCGAAGCAGAATGCAATGAAAGTGAAATAGAAGTGCATGTTAAAGGAAAAAAGAAAGAAAAGAAAACAGAGGAGAGTCAACGCTAGTTTGGAAGCATACCTCTAGTGAAAGGAGGCCAGAGAGCTGGAGATGGCAGGAGGAGAAGCAAGGAGACAGGGAGGTCCACGTTCTTGGCCCGACCTGAGTAGGCCTTTGTAAAAACATGAATATTATATTAATTAAGTCGAAAACAGTCTGGCTTGCTTCCCTCAACCAGCAGCAGGTACGCCATTTTTTTGCATAACCTGCTCTACATCTATGACGATGATCAGATGTTATATTTATTACATTTTTTGTGCATGTGTTTTTTGAGGAGTTAAAGTGCTTCAATTAAATCTGCATCCCATAGTGGTGGTTAGTCATTATCTATTGCCAAATCAATCAATTGATCATAACAGTATAAAAAGTGATTTTGAAACATGAAGAATTGTCAATGGGTAGTCCGTATTTTTGTTTCATTTTTTTCCGTTTCCTTCCCGGTGTGTAAAGGCCCTTTGGAATGAGTATCAGACACAGATTAAAACAGGTATCTGTCCTTATGTTAAAGAATACTAGAGATCTCTTAAAACAGGTTGTGAAAAATATAGCATGAAGTTTTACAATATGTATGTAAAAACATGTATGTTTCCGACCATCTCCCAGGACAAACTGTATGTCTAATTTGGACTGTAAACCGTGCTTGCACAGTCCTAAACGTACCGATACAGTACGTTTTCTCTGGTACACTTTCATTGTTTCTTTTGGTTCATGGTTTTGTGATCTATGAGAACCATCCAGATCATTTTTGCCCTGCTTTCACCACAAAATTAGAAAAATATTTGAGGGAAAAAAAGAGTGAAGTAACTTTTGCTCCTTCCGTTCTCTCAGATCTCTTTGCCCTTTGGTTACAGACGTCAAACTTGGCAACATTCACCGGTTGAGGGTAATTTGCAGACTGTGTGCTCAGCATTCACCCTGACCATGAATGGGCAAATAGCTGACAATGGGAGAGGGATGAGACGCTGACGATGTCTGCTGTGGCTCAGGAGCTGGAGATAGTGGGAGAGCCTTTTACATGTGAAAGTCATTACAGGCCTCAGACTTTTATGGCTGTTGTGGAAAAGATGCAGAGCCAGCAGTGTGAGTCATTGATGGGACCGCTGCATGTGTGCTGCTACAGCAGTAAAAACCTCCTCTTGTTCTTTTGGCCACATGGAACATACAACTACCGGGGATGGATCCCACGCTCGTCGCTGAACCTTGCCAAGTTTACCATTTGGAAAGTAGTCAACCAAACTGCGGTTACATGATCTTTCACCGGGAGGATCACTTCAGCTCCAAGGCCCCATTCAATGATATTTTCCATGGGTTTTCTATCATCAAAACCCACCAAAGCCCACAATTAGTATTTCTTAAAAAAAAAAAAAAGAGTTATACATAAGAAACCAATGCAGTTGGATTTTTCTCCAAATTGTTCAGATAAACCACACGTTTTTCAACGATTTCTTTGAACAGTTTAAGTCTGTGGCACAACTTTCCTTCAACAAGGTCTACTCTGGCACTCTCCCACCATGCATCATCGGCCTTGAGGAATGCACACACAACCAGTGGTTTGGTAAAGGCACCATATGTTGAAACCAAAGGAGCGTGTTCAGAAAACTGGAAGCGGTGAGAGCCCCCGTTTCATCCTGATAATATAATGCTGTGAAAGAGGGAAGAGGAGGACATCGCACATGAATACATGAGGTTGACTTTGTTCCTGTTTGTGAGTTGGAGAAAGAAGAAATCAAATGGCTATCCAGTTGGATCAAGTTCTACAATCACAGAGTCAAAATGCAAGTTATAGTAAAAAAGACAGAGAAGAAAAAAAGAAACAAATTGATTCTGGATATTGAATGTTGACGAAAATATTGCAGCAGTCTTTTTTTACAATCACAGCTTCTTTTCTTTATATATCAAAGACCCAAATGAAAATATCCACTGGGAAATCTACTGTAGAAACTCTGAGCAAAGTTCACATCTAGAAAAAATGTAAATCATCACTGGACTTATTATGTGAAACCATGCATACTAAATGAATGGTCCAGATTATCCTGAGACTGCCCAGACAATGGATTGCAATGCATTCCTTTAACCTCCGAATTAAAGGTCGATAGAGAAAGGTATGAAACAGGGAGACTCACCAAGAGAGGAATGGTGCCTTTCAAATAAAATCCAAAAGTCTCAAACAGAGGAAAGAAAGCAGGGAGAGGGCGGCATACATGTGTTGGCATGAAAAGGAGAGGACATGTTCTTTATGACCCATTCATCACCTTACGGAAACCCAAATGAAGCTTTACTCTGTTTGCCGGTGTTGAGGTCATTTGTTTTAATGTGTGTGCTGCCGTTGGAAGAGAGAGAGGGTGGTTTGGCATGTGCTGAACGCCTCGGCAGTGAGCTGCTGTTAGTCACTTTCTGCTCATTTTGGAAAGTCTGACACAGAGCGGCCGGTAGCTGCGGCCTCCGTTTTGTGTTGAACGTGGAGGACAGGCAGAGGTTTTTTTTTATTATGCTTTTAAATCATGGTTGTGCATGCATGTTAATGCATGTGAGTGTATGTATGTATGTATGTATGTTAGCTACGTGTTACTAATACTGAATTAATAAAAGATAATGAATAATAATTTGTTTTATTTATAATGCTGTTAAAAAAACTAAAAATACCAGATAGTCACAGTGAGAATAAATAAATCCTGTATAGAGAGATGTTGATGCGTCAAGATGAATGCATAGCCTGTTTTATAATCGCATCGTAGCCCTCTGAATCGGAATCAAATTGTGAGGTGCCTCGAGATTCCCCACACCTAGTACACAGGTAGTTTAGGCCAGTGGTTCCCAATCTAGGGGTTGGGTCCCTCCATAGGGTCAAAAGAAACATCTGAGGGGTCGAGACATGATTGGTGAAATAAAAAAAGGCTCTGCTCCACAAATGTGTAGTTTTTGTCCCTCTTTGCTTTTTATGAAAACTATAGATCCTATTTCCATTTTGGGCCCGACAAACTCATTTGAAACCACCTGAGCGATTTGAAGGGGGAATGTCTCTTTGGTGGAACGGCTAACAACATCTGACACTGCTTTTTTGTAAAGGTCTTTATATTGTATGTCCTCATCTTTTTATTTTCTTGTCACTTCATTTTTTAGATGAATGTAGTGGAGTAAAAAGTACAATATTTCCCGGTGCAATGTGGTGGAGTAGAAGCAAAATGTAAGTACTCAAGTAAAGTATTCAAATTGTACCTCTATATGTATGCTGTCCCCCATACAGCTGTTAGAATCTTTAACACATCTGTCCAAATGTACCACTTCCCACCCATAGAGTAAGAGAGATGGAGTCTCAACATTAATTGTGAGCAGTTGGGGTTTCAGTTAGTGTGATTTTATAATTGTGCTCATAAGATTTTAATCTTTGCGATGTGGTACATGGAAATAGTCCCACATTAACTAAGGCTCGAGCAGCTAATGAAACTAATAACCCAACACTACACTTATGTGCAATATGTGACATATTATTACTTAAAACTATATAATTTAAAACTGTATCAAAAACTGTATGTTAACCTTGTACATAGTACCACCACTTCTGTATAGTGTTTTTCTTCTATATTTTGTATTTTTCTTTTTTCTTTCTTATTATTATAATGTTATCTCTGAAACGTTGACTCAGAGAGCCCTGCACAAGAGTTCCAATGTGTCTGGACTGTTGGTCCAGGCACAAATGGCAAATAAAAAATCTTGAATCCTTGAATCCTTAATGATGCAAAGCCCAAATTCCCAAAACCGAGCATCAGATTCTTTGCCAACCACAACCACTAATGCATAGAGATTGGAAATCTGTGTGTGCTGGTCAACAACATGTTTCATCCACCTGTCACATTTGATAAAACATACATTACGTGGCCATGAGTACGCGGACCTCAATAACATCCTCCACTCTTCTGGTTTGGAAGCATGCCAGCAAGGTCCAACACTGATGCTGGCTGAGAAGGCCTGGTCATGTCAGGGGTCCAGATTTCAAGCTGAACTCACTCTGCTGTGGCTCAGGAGGTAGAGCAGTTCAATCAGGGAGAGACCAGTTAGATAAAGAAAGGATAATATTAATTGTTAACAGATGATATGAAATGATGAAGTCTCAGAGTCTTTGGCGCTTTGCAATTGAGGGCCGACACCCCGATCAGCAATGAGATAGATCCCCCCTTGTGGAGTCCAGATCTGATAGAATGATGAGTTGATGAAGCTGATGGATCCATGAAGACTGGGTGGAGATGGGGAGGTGGAGGGGTGCGTAACAGCAGCATGAATGAACTGAAGGTAGAGAGACAGTCATATTTAAATGAGACAGCACCAAGATGATTGGCTAACCATGTCATCGTTACCGTGTGCTCATTGGATAGAGGGGATCAGCTGATCTGCACAGCTGGTGTCATGATTGACGGTGCGGGACGATGACAGCAAGTAAACAATGAGTGAGCATGTGTGAGAGATGATTGGCAGGAATGTGAGGAATAGATGGCGGGCTGAGGGGTCTGGTCTTCCTGTCTGAACGTGTGCTTATAGCTCCATTTGTAAAAGGGCTTCCGCAAGATACATTTAAGACATTAAGTAAATTGTATGTTCAATTCAGGATTTTGCCCAAAAAATATTGGTGGAGATGAGGTTTTTGAATCATGAATACTACACATTATTAACTTTGAAAAATGGCTTCAAATGCGAAACAAAATGTGTAAAGCTTAGAGCCACCCCTAACATGATTAAAGCATAAACGTTTGTTTATTCCAAATGTCCGACTGTTCCATGTTTGGAAAAGGTGGTGGGCCGTGGAGTGATATGAAGTGGTGAAATACCGAGGTGAAGTGGTGAGAGGAAAGCAGGAGACTTGACATCTGGACGTTTTGCTTTGGTTCCCGAGAGAACACATCCCCAGGCCTTTTATATTCACTGATTAAATATTGAGTCATCTCCTCTCCAGATGATGACAAAGCATGCATCCCTTCATTACTTTGTTTGCTTATAAATGGATTAGATCTTCCAAGGGACGTCTATATCCTTGTGCAAGCAGTCCAAATCTTGGAGTATATACAGTGTTACAT